>NW_015113424.1:115216-121725 GCF_001443285.1 Poecilia latipinna | reverse complement strand
GGTTCTTTTTCTTTCTTTTTCGAGTCCTGACGCAAAAACTTTCTGCCGGTCTGCTAGTCCACAATGTACATTAGCATGTGTTTACTACTGTGGCTTGTGTTTGTGAGACGGTCACGCACGTGGTCGCTGCACTGTGACGTCAAATGGGCATTAGCCAATGAAACGCGGCCCCGTGGTAAGGTTCACACCTTTTGCCTTCAAAATGTAATAAAATGTTGTTAAAATTGTATGATGTTATAAATGATGTAAATTTCTCTATTTTTATTTTTTTTACAGAACAAAAAAACTGAAGTTCAAATATTCATAAAATAAAACCACATTTGAAAATGGTTAAAAAGTGATTTGCTGATTTTAAAAATTTTTGTAGTGATGTATTGCTATTGTTAATTAAAACAATGAAAACACTGAATGATTATTAAGAATGTCCATTAGAGACTTAAAAAGAAACTTGCTGTTCTGGCTGCAAATAGAAACTGACATAAAATTGCAAAATAGTTCACAGAAGTAGGAATCACAACTTTAAACTTTAAAAAAAATCAGCTTAACAGATTTTGAGATGAGAAGTTTCTGCATCACCTGCAAGATAAACATGAAAAAAAGGGAAAAGTTTCTCAGTGAAAGTGTCTCTGTGAGTGTAGATGTGACTCTTTTCTTCAGAGTCGTAGAAGGAAACCTCCCCTCCGTCATAGTCCAGCTGGACTCTGATCCTCTGGAGACTCTTATTCACTGTGACAGTCTTTTTATCACCATTAGTGTATTTTCCAATACGATGCCATAAACACCAGATTCCATATTTTGGTAAGAAATATATCTTCCCCTTCCTGTCAACAGACTCTTTAACCAAACCCAAAGCCCAGTCAGGATGATCTCCCACCTCCACATCCCAGCTGTGTTTCCCTGAACTGAAACCCTCAGAACCAAAAACAATGGAGGAATAAGCGTTTCTCTCTGGATTATCAGGAAGCTGCTGTTCTATGTCCAAACGTGTCACCCTGGTCAGATCATCAGACAGGTAGAGCCATCTAGCTGCTGTGTTTGGGTCCAGAATGACGGGGCTGAACTTCACCTGGTCCTTCATCTTCTCCCAGACTCTGAAGGACAGGTTGCCCAGGTGTTTGGCCACATCTATCAGAGCTCCTGAGACCAGCTGTGGATCTGGCAGTGACCTCTGACCTCTGGCTCTGCTCTGAGTGGCTTTATAACTGCTGAGGAACGACACGTTGTCTTTCTGCAGCTCTTCTTCCACAGCAGAGATGCTGTCTGACAGAGAGGAGATCTGCTCCTCAATCCTCTTCATCTCTCCCATGATAGTCTTCCTCTTCTGCTCCTCTTCCTCCCTCAGAGCTGCCAGTCTGGACTCCTCTTCCTCTCTCAGGAACTGGTGGAGCTTGTTGAACTCTGCTCTGATCTGTCTCTCTGTGGACAGCAGCTGCTTCTTGGAGTGTTGAATCACATCATCGTATGTTTTCTCCACTTGTTCATGTTTGTTCCTCTTGTCCTGCAGAGACTTTAAGTCAGATTCCAGCTGCTCCTTCAGATCTCTGACTGCTTGTTCAACAGGAACCACTTTGTGACTCTGGTGGAGAGAAAAGTCACAGACAGGACACACAGCTCTCTGCTCGTCTTCACAGAACAGTTTAGGGTCTTCTTGGTGTTTACTGCAGACCATCAGCTGCTTTGCTCCTGTTTCTGTCTCTGATGATCCAGGTTTCTGTCTTCCAGTGAAAGATTCAGCCAGTTCCTTCAGAGTGAAGTTAACATATGGATAATCCTTAGAAGATTTCCTTTTGCAGATGGGACAGTTCTTGTTTCCAGTTTGTTCCCAGAATTTCTGCAGGCAGCTTGAACAGAAGCTGTGGTTGCAGCTCAGAGACACAGGATCTCTGAACGTCTCTGAACAAACATGGCAGCTCAGGTAACGTTCCAGAAGAGCAGTGTTTTCAGCCATTTTGTTCTGAAATCCTCCAGAACCAGAACTCACCAAGTCAAAGTTTTTGCAGATTTTTCTTTAGATTCCAGTAAACATTCGTGTTTCAGCTCAGATCTCCAGCCTGTAATGGCGTCTCAGCTCCGTTCAGCTCAGTTAAAATAGTTTTGTTTTCCTCTCAGTGACGTTTCCAGTCAGACAGGTTGTTGTGTAATTCTTCAAAGCAAACTTCTGTTTTTTTTCTTTACTGCAGTTGTTATGTTGTTGTGGTAAGTGGACCCAAATTTAGACAAGTTGAAGCAAAGTGGTGGATAATTTAATCTATTCAGATAAAAAATCTCTTTGAGATCTACAATCTTTTTTTCAACAAAGGACTGGCAAGAAAGCAGCACCTTTCGCATCTATTAGCATTTAGATCACAAATCAGGCTGAAGACCAAAAGACAGAAGTAAACAAAAAGGAAAAACTGGAAAACAAATCTAACCAAAACAAAAGTTAACTCAGATCAAGTAATAATTTAATAAAATTAAATAAACTAATAAACACACAAACAAGGATAATTTAATTAAAAATAATGAATAGCTAAAGCAAGCACAGATAAAAACAACAAAGAAATAAAACAGTGACGAAGGAGCCATGAGGCTGGGGACTAGCAACCAGGAGAAAAGAGGGTGGAGGCTGGCAACAAGAAAGCCAAGATTTGGGTGGGTGGCAATGAAAGAGCCAAGAACTCCAGTGACAAAAGAGCCAAGCGCTTTGAGGCCGGCGACAGAGGAGGCCAGACGCTGGATACTGGGGATGAAAGAGTTAAAAGGCTGGCAGTGAAAGAGCCAAAAGGGTGAAGGCCTGCGACAAAGGAGCCAAGAGACTGATGGACAGAGATGAAGGAGTCTGGTGGCTGACAATGGAGTCCCAGGAGCTTGGAGTCTGAAGCATCAATAAGATTTTCAATAAACAGGATTTATCTGTGCTGTGTGTACTTGTCTCCAGCAGGTGGCACTATGAGTAGATCAGGGATGGAGTTAAGACCAGTTCTTCCGAGACCAAGACCTCTGCCTCAACCTCCCCTTCCAAAGCCAAGACCACACACTCTGAGACCAAGATCAGGGCTGAGACTAAATGTTTAGAACTTTGACAAATATTTCAGGACATTGCTTTTTGTACACCCAAAGGAATCTAAAAATGAACAGGAAAACGGTCAATTACTCAATCAAGGCTGCTTAGTGGTCCATCCATCCATCCATCCATCCATCCATCCATCCATCCATCCATCCATCCATCCATCCATCCATCCATCCATTTTCTTCCTCTTATCCAGGGTTGGGTCGCGGGGGCAGCAGCTTCAGAAGGGAGGCCCAGACTTCCCTCTCCCCAGTCACTTCTTCCAGCTCCTCCAGGAACCCCAAGCCGTTCCCAGGCCAGCTGAGAGACATCGTCCCTCCAGCGTGTCCTGGGTCTTCCCCTCCTCCTGGTGGGACGTGAACTCCTCACCAGGGAGGCGTCCAGGAGGCATCCTGACCAGATGCCCGAGCCTCAACTGGCTCCTCTCGTGGAGGAGCAGCGGCTCTACTCTGAGTCCCTCCTGGATATCTGAGCTCCTCTCTCTAAGGGAGAGCCAAGCCACCCTGCAGAGGAAACCCATTTCAGCTGCTTGTATCCGGGACCTCGTTCTTTTGGTCATGACCCAAAGCTCATGACCATTGATGAGGATGGGTTATTGGTGTAAAACTATCTGTTATAAAAAAAATGAATATTTAAGTTATTACAAGCAGCTAAATTGTGTATCAATTTAGATAATTGATACACATTCTCTAAACAGCTACATTGCACAATAGTTGTATGATTTAAAAAAAACAATCAGACTAGACTAAGATCTGTCATATTTAAAAAAAATCATTTTAATATGATTATCTGAATAAAAGTAATATATCAGAATTACACATGTTTAGAAGCTCGCTTATCCTAAAAACTTGTATCCTGGATATATCAGTAAATTGCTATGCATTTTAATATTAGTCCATGCAAGAAGGTATATTACCTCAGAGGAGCAATTCCCAAAACAATCAGTCAACAGAATTTGCAGGATTTAAAAATCCTGTAGCCTACAGGGATACAGCAGGAACAACAGATAACAGGAGCCAAGTGGAAATATTTTCTCTAACACAAATTGTGACCATAAAACATCAAAGGTAGGACAGAATTTATGTTTTTGTATTGATGAAATGAACCTTATTTTTTCCCCTCCATAAGCTACTGGTTAAATGAGTTTTGCATGGAAAGCAATGAATGCTTGCAACTTTTCCATATTTTAATTACAACCACAAACATAAATATATTTCATGGGACTTTTATGTCAAAGACCAACAAAAAGTGGCATACAATTGTGAAATAGAAAGAAAATTAGGCAGGATTCAAAAGATTGCTTATAAATAAAAAACTGACAAATGCTGTGTTCAAAAGTATTGAGGCTCTTTTTCTCTGAGTGCAACCACTGGCTTTAGTAAGATGATTATTGATTGTTAATGACAAAACTGTTGGGAACCGGGGTTTGATTTTCTGTTGTCTGGTGCTTCTCTCTCAATCCTCTAGATGGTGCCTAGAGGCTGCACTACCTGCAGGGCGTGCCTACTGACTGGTGTCAGGACACCTGTGATAAAGCACCTCATCATCTCTGAGAATGTGAGGAATGGACTGCCAGCACTTTGATGGCTGAGTGTTTGCCAGTAATGGTATTCTGTGCCCCTCTGAGCCTGTTCTCTTAAGTTTCCTGATATTACTTTTAGTAATATTCTCCTGTTGCTTCTCCTTCAGGTGTTTTCTCGAGACAACTCGGATTTAATCCACTGTGTAGCCTGAGTTCCTGGCCTTTTGGTTTTCCCCCTTGTGATGCCGTGGATTTTTACCCACTGGTTGCCCGAGTCCCTTTTCGTCTCTGCAGAAGAATCATTTACAGTTCCTCGATTCTCATGTAAACTTTATTTATCTGATTACCTATTCTCCTGTTTGTGTTCTGCGTGTGAGTTAAACGATGTGAACTCATCATGAGATAAACAGACTATGCCTGTGTGTAATCTAATCTCAGGACAAATACAGCTTCTCTGTGACGGCCTTAGAAGTTGGTTAAGAGAATACTGGGTGGAGGTTCACCTTCCAGCAGGCCAGGTGAACTAGCCAGGGCTACAATATAATGGTTAAAATAAAACATATTAATGTGTTGCACTTGCATTGACCCAATTTGTAGAATGAAACCAAGACAGAGACATAAGAAACAAAGATCAAGAGTGAGCCCAAGATCAGTGAAAAACAGGCCGAGCACTCCATCCCTGGAGAGCATCATAGCTAAATCTTTTGCTTCAATTGTTTCTTCATTACAAACAACTTAAATGATTTTTGAAAAGAATTGGGTGCAAAAGTTTATTATAAAATTTGTCTCATCCACAATAAATATACATAGACTTACTAGCAGCTGGTTTAATGTCCCTTAGTGATCTGCACCTGGATCACAAACTGTTTGCAGCCATAATCAATGTTCTGGTTTAATTCTGACTGTTCATTTCAGAAAAGGTAAAGTTCATTCATGAACTGGCTTGTTTCCTGTCACTGACCTGACTTTCAATCACTACCCACAAACTGAAACAGGACTGATGTCAGGACAAGATCTTTCTAGAATATTTCTTGTTTTATCTGCTCTAATGTGAGTTTTGAACATATTTCTGACCTGATAATGTTTACCTGATTTGATAAAATGTTTACCAGGATGATATACAGCTACTTTCTGTTCCTTATGTTGAGGAATTGAAAACAAACCATCATATCAGTGAGCAGAACACAGCAAGAAAGAGAATTTGATATGAAAACATATTTTCAGAAGTTTTCTGCTAAAGTGAATCATAACAATTAAACACTAGAGATGAGAGAACCCAGCTCCAAAAGATAACTTCTTTGTGTCCTTCCTGTACTCCTGTTAACCCTTTTAAAAAATTAACAAACTGATAATAATCATTGTTGAAATGAATTAGAATGTGAAGCAATGGTGATGAGAGATTTTATTGGACAAAGACTGATGATTATTAAATATTTTATCTTTTTTGAAAAACATTAAATTATGCTATCAATAAAATTTGGTGATTATATGTAATTTAATATTAAACTGACTTAAATATAAAAAAGAATTATTTTTCTAATGAAATAAAAGAAGGAAAAGTGAAAAATGTCATAAAACATTCTTTTTTTGGATGGTTTCTTAAAAGTAAATTTGGTTTCTAAATAGTTTATATCAAATATTTCATTTTCAATTCAATTATAGTGATCCATTTCTATTGTCAATTTCAAATAAAATTGGAAAAACTTTTAAAATCATTAGTGATTTAAACAGAAAGTTGGTCTGGATGCAAAGAAATAAAAACAACCTGATCTAAAATTGTAAAATAATTCAGAGAAATTGAAAACAAAACTTTAAAAAGAGATCTTATTTTCACAAATTTTGATATCAGAAGTTTTAGCATTCTGACAAATATAAACATGAAAATAAGGGAAAAGTTTCTCAGTGAAAGTGTCTCTGTGAGTGTAGATGTGACTCTTG
>NW_015113424.1:109387-110908 GCF_001443285.1 Poecilia latipinna | reverse complement strand
TCCTTTTTCTCTCTGAGATGATCCAGATTTCTGTCTTCCAGTAAAAGAATCAGCCAGTTCCTTCAGTCCAAAATTTACCTGCAGAATCACCTTTGATGATCTTCTTTTACAGATGGGACAGTTCTTGTTTCCAGTTTGTTCCCAGAATTTCTGCAGGCAGCTTGAACAGAAGCTGTGGTTGCAGCTCAGAGACACAGGATCTCTGAACGTCTCTGAACAAACATGGCAGCTCAGGTAACGTTCAAACAGAGCTCTCTCTGCCATTTTATATTGAATTATTTCAATAGCACGACTCACCAAAAGTTTCAGTTGCTTCTTCTTTAAATCTTTCAAATATATGTTGGTTTAGAGATCTAACACTCAGTAATGGCGTCTCAGTTCAGGTCAATAATGTCTGAAATTAGTTTCAGTTACTTTTCAGTTTCGTTCGGTCACGTGTTAAAATTAAAAAATCTGCTGTGTGAGTTTATGTCCAGCAGGTGGTGCTGTTAGAAAATCTTTCACAGCTGGGCAATAGCCTTTTAATTTATATGTACAGTCATACCATAAGGCACTTTGTAACAAACTAGTAATGAAACAGATTTTTTTTGTATAGTTTAAAAACACTTCGCCGTTTATTTTTTCCACTATTTAGTCTTTCTAGTGTAAATAGTGGAATCACATAGATATATTCCTACAGTGCATTGAAAAATAAAATATTAAAATGTACTCATAGCATGTGGTTAAAACAAGGCACGCCACACAACATTACTTATTTCGACAAACAGATTATTTTAGTCGGTATCTGTTGGTCTTTCCTCAGCTTCATAAAGAGTCTGTTTTAAATGAGCTATGAAGAATAGTTATCGCAAAACAGTCCGAATATTTTGAAGTAAAAATACGAAGATGAAGACAAAATGAAGAGGAACAGAAATTAAAATCAACATCTGTTTATTTCTTAAATCATAACTTTAAGCAAACACAAGAAATGATTCTCCTTGTGTAGCAGAGTTAAAATGCACTTTATTAATTATTATTTCTAATTCATGTTGTATTGGGTATTTGTAAGTTTTATCTAATCGAGCTATCTTTATTTTCTGCTTTATTAAATTTGCCTGCGGGAATCGCCTCTGACTTGTTTGTGCCTCCTGGGCTTCGGTAGATCTTCCCGGTCCTGCCCATAAGACGTACGTGACGCCTCATGGAGCGGGTCGGCCCGTTGTGCGATACGTAACACCGTCCGCCATATTGAATGTGGAATATGTGCCAGTAAGCTAATACAGCTAAATGGACCGAACTTCACAAAGTGCCGTTCTACAAAGTATTTTAAATTAATACCCGTCATTGACACATTTTCTCACAACACTAATATATTTGGCAATCAAAGAAATGAGTAAAGACAGAGTTTCTAACTTTTGATGTGATTAATTGTCCCAGTTAAACGACGTTTAACTAAAGTCCTAAAAGGGGTGCGGGTTTTAATGTTTTTATCTTTTTTTTTTTATCTTTTTCAAAATCTATTTTTCTCACTGTTTATTCTAT
>NW_015113424.1:101701-105679 GCF_001443285.1 Poecilia latipinna | reverse complement strand
TGGTTGGTGGTGTGTCTCGTGATTTTTTTTTCAATTAAAACAATGTACCTTGGCTCATAAAAGGTTGAAAAACACTGCTGTAGAAAGTGTAGCCAGACCATGAGGGCCCTTCCCTGGGTCAGCCGGTGGCAGCGCTTGGAAAATAAAGAGCTTTGGATCATCATTGAGTTGAACTTCAACAATGAGTCCAATCTCCTCTGTCATCACCAAGACCTCCAGGAGAGTTTGCTCTGTTAGTGACATTAGTTTGAAAATGAAACATTCTTAGTTGTGATTTTTTTTTGTGAAGGATAAAAGTCATGATGAATGTTGTTGGTTTGATTTTATTCATCTTTAAACCAGAGGAGTGAGCGTTGAAACTGGAGTCTGCAGCATCACTGATGTTTTCAATAAATATGATTCATTTCTGCTGTGTGTATTTTTGTCACAGCAGAGATCATACCTTAATATTTTGCTTCTCATGTTCATCACAAAATCCTCCAAAACTCTGGGTTTCAGCTACAGATCAATAAGTTGTGGAAAACATGTTCAGTTCAGTGTTTCCTGATGTTCTCACTGAATTACCAGGAGAGTCCAGGAAGCTGCATATTGAGGGTTTTCTCACAGTATTTCAATTTTTATTTGTGTTTGAAAGATAAACCACAGATTTTTGATGTTGTTCCCTGAATCCTGTCTGTTGTCAAATAAAGTGAAACAGGCAGATATCAAAAAAACCTATTAACTGTTTCACACATTTAAGTTATGGATCTTTTCAGGAAAAAGTTTCCTAGTTTTTGAGAAACAACAAAACTGCCATTAGAAAAAATTCTGCCTTTATCTGAAACCCACTGGTGAAAAGAAACAATTCTGATGAATGTTTCAGAAAATTAAACCTTTGCAATTTGAAGCGTTTGCTCAACATGAATTGTAACTGGACTAATATAACCGCCTGCAGCGAATCGTTACCACAAATAAAAACAAGACTGATACAAGAGATAAGTAATTAACCTCTTTGTGTCCTTTCTGAACTTCTGCTAACAGTTTTTATAAGGTAGAGATAGCAACATACTAAAAATAATAAGATATTTGGATCAAAACTGATGAAATATTTGATCCACTTCAAAAACTATGATCCTAACAGTTTTCTACATTTCCAACTTACAATTTGAAAATACACCAAAGTCAAAACATTCATAAAAGAATCTTTTTCATACAAAATTTACAAAAGTAACATATTATTTCAAATGTGTCAATCTTAAATTTATAGTTTAAGGCCAAGATGAGTCAACTTTGGTCATTCATTACAAATCAAAATCTAAAAATCTTGAAAATGATTGAAATGTAAGGAGTGGTGAGGTGGTGCAGGGGCGGAGCACAGCCCACATAATCCTTAATCCCGTTCCAGGTTCGAGTCCCGGCCTGATGATCTTTACCGCATGTCTTCCTCTCATTATCCACTTTCTTGTCTGACTCTCAAACAAAGGCCACTAGAGCAAGAAAACCTTAAAAATGTTCAGTGACAGTAGAAACAAATTGTTCTGACTACAAACAGAAACACTTATTGAAAAATACAAAATAATTCAGAGAAATAAAAGAACAACTTGACAATGAAATGTTTATTTTGTCCTATTGTTTTTTTTACATTCTAAAATAAATATAAAAATATATTTAAATAAGATAATCAACATGATTTTACTAAATTTATTTTGCCTGTAAATAAAAAAGTTTTATTTAGAATTAATTTAAAGCATATATAGTTTTCATTATTCAATAATGTCAAAACCCAAACATTGAAAAATATCCAAACACCAGAGTTGTTTAATCACATCAAATATTTTATTCATTCGTTTATTTTTCCTCCAATTTATAAATAAGCTGTGATTTCCTAAATGAGTCATGATTGATATTTATCAACAGAATATTTTTACTATATGCATGAAGGTTAGGAGATGATAAAGAGAAACAGAAATTAAAATAAAGCTGAGAATATTCAGTTCACTTCACCAAACGTGACTAAATGTATTCTTTGAATAATTTTAAATAAACAAATATTCTTAATGTCTGTTTTGTTGCATGTTTTCATTTGAAGCTCCACAAATAAACTCTTGACAGAGCTGAATCAGAACATTTGTATAAATCACTGTCCAGTTAACTGTAAATCCATCCTGTCACATATTAGTTGTTGATGCAGGAGAAAAACCAGTTTAGGATCAGAGCTGGTTTTGGACTTTATTGAACAGAACAATTCCTGCAGGAACTTGATGATCCAGAGATCAGAACATCAAGTCAGTGGACCGAGTTGTTCACTTTACTTTGTGATCCTTCACAGGAACCATCAACAGGCCTAGAGGTCCAAACTGAAGGATCCGGGCTGCAGCAGAACCAGGAGCCTCTAGAAGAGGCTCGGATGTTACCAACACAGAGCAGAGAAGAAGAAATAAAGCAGAATCAGGAGGTTTGTCTGCGCTTCTCTTTACTCTGAAGTCTTTCTTTGTATCCTAACATCCTTAATATATATCATTAATAACATATATTTAAACCCTGATTGCTCAAAGTTGTTTCTTCCCATGTCTTCATCCTGAAATAACAGCGTTTAGTAGAACATCAATATCTAATTCTGTGGTTTTGCTGACTGATCAGTGATAATAGATTCATCTCTGCTGTGTGTATTTGTCTCCAGCAGGTGGTGCTGTGGGGACATCATAATTAACGTTTTCTTCTCTTGTTTATCATAAAATCTTTCAAAGGAAATAATTTCTCCAAATCTTTGTTAGCATAAGCTGCAGATCAATAACATATGGAAGAGGATTAGGGCCACTGGACAAAAAAAAATAAAAATAAAAAACAACAGTTCTGACTTTAATCACAGAATTCTGAGATTAAAGTCAGAATTTTTTATTTTTTGTTCCAGTGGCCCTAATCCTCTTCCGTAATAAGTTCAAATAATTTATACATAGAAAATACCTGAAGACTGAAGGTTATCCATTCTGCAGCAGGAAACAGTTCAGTGTCTCTTTATCATCAGACATGTTCTCATTGAAATAACAAGCAGGGAGCAGGAAGCTGCATATTCAGGGTTTTGTCTCAGTATTTATATATTTTATATCTGTATGAAAGATGAAGCAGGTTTTTGATGTTATTCTCTGAATCCTGTCTGTTATAATGAGAACAGGCAGAAAAATGTTGTTAGCAACTGATCAGCCATCATCATTCAGACGGTGGATCTGTTCATCACAGTTAAACAACAGAACTTCTGTTAGGAAACGTTCTGCTTTTACTCAAAATCTGCAATCAGAAATGAACTGATTCTGATAAATGTTTAGGAAATAAACATTCTGCGATTCAAAACTTTTGATTAGCATAAATATCTGGACTACTATATCTGCCTCCTGTGTTTTTATTGTAATTTAAAAATCAGTGAATTACAGAGATTTATTCAAGAGCCAAATCAAAATAAACATGTCAAAACGATAAAGAAACTTTTAAAGTTAAAGACAATTTTCAGCTGCAGCAGTTTAAATCTTATAGAAATCAGTTTTAGATTGAAGAACAGAAAAATCATAACAGTGAACAGAAAACAGAGAAAAGTAAATCTGAATATTTATTTGTGAAAGTTTTTCTGCTAAAATGAATCAAACAATTAAAAACAAGACGGACAAGAAAATCCAGTTAAGAATTTGTAAAAAAAATATTTAATTCATTTACTGAACTTCTAACAACAGTTTTTACAAAACACAGAACAAGCTAAAGATAATCATTTTTGTTTAAATTAAATAGAATATAAAAATGGTGGTGAGAGATTTTTGGATGAAGACTGATGATTAAATATTAGATCTAATGTGGACATTAATCTAACTTTTTTTTTTTACATTTTCCCATTAAACTGAAAAGAAAAAACTGACAGAATATTAATAAAGTTAACTATGTTATTGTCATGTCCACGAAGCGGTGCTGTGAGTGTGTTGTCTCCTACTCTCTCTCCTGCAGGGCGTGTCGGAC
>NW_015113424.1:91782-96879 GCF_001443285.1 Poecilia latipinna | reverse complement strand
TGCAGTTTAATTTCCTTATCAGTTGGTAAAGAGCTGCCTTACATTTTAATAACCAAATTGTTTTAAAACTCAAGAAGGAACACGAATCATTTGCTGAATCATTAGAAACAATAACAATAGAGTTGCTGTTCATTGAATATTCAACATAAAATGTTTGAATATTTTTTTATCTTCAGCTCTAAGTGGTAAATGTTTTTCAGTATGTCAAAGTCAACAATTGTTGATGTTCATTTTGAACAAAACTGAGTAACTTAAAAATAATTTGTTGCTGAATTTATTCATGTCTGAAGCCATTAAATTGTCAAATTAACTATTTTATCAAATAAATGTGATTCTTACATCCTGCTTTCTAAATTGAGTCATTCGAGTTAAATATGTGAGCAGAGAACAAAGTTACATTCATGCTTTTGACTTTTATTTACAAATAATAGTAATTTTTTTATTATTTACCAAAAAGTAAAGAAAGTCAAAGTGAAGTTTTAAATCATGTTTTTTTCAGTTTCTCATTTTATCTGAGGACTTTCTGCCAATCAGAGAAAATCTTTAATCCTTTTAGTTCTTATTTTATTATTGTTGGTAAAACCCCATCAACATTTTTCTGATTGTCATCAATAAGTCTCACTGACTGACTCCAGTTTTGTTTGCTGCAGTGATAAAGTGATCAGATTTATCTGTGCAGTGAATATCTGTCTCCAGCAGGTGGCGCTGTGAGGACATTGTTGATTCCTTTATTCCAGTATCTTTGTGTTCAGGGAAATGAATAAGTTCTGCGACAGCTGATGGTTTTTATTACAGATCAATATTATTAAACCTTCATATGAAGAAAGAATTAAATATTTTTTCCTTCCTTTCTGCTGACACTGAACTGAATGTTTTAAGTTTTCAACTTTGAAGGATTTAAGTTATAATAAATAGACAAATAAAAGAAGTCACCATCTTCCTACTTTGAATCATAACAGAAATAGACTCCAGTTGAGTTTTCTATCCTGCTGATAATAATAATATTTACATTTCAGCAAGAAGTTCAGCAGTGAAACATCTTATGATGACATTATAAAGTCTTTTCTCTCTAAAACATTTAATGTTGGGGGAAAAAAGCTTTCAGCAAATATTAATCATGCTTTAAGTTGAGGCCATATTTCTGTTTTTAGAAAGATTTTTTATTTGATGCAATAAATGTCATGTTTTTATTGGCTTTTATCGAGGGCTTACATGTTTGTATAATGTACTGAATGAGTGTAAATATTTAAATCAAATGATTGAGTTTACTCTTCAAAAAGCAAATCAGATCAGTTCATGTTGTAATCAGAAACCCTTCTTCCTTCCTCCTTCTTTCTTTAATCTTTAAATGTTTCTTCCCATTTTCACGTCTGTCTCTTCCTTTCTTTTCCTACCTTCTCCTCCTCCTTCCAGTTTTTCCTTCCCGTTCGTCCTCTGCGGCTCAGAGGAGCGTCATCATGGAGCGTCTCCAGGCTCCAGACACAACAAACCTGGAGCCTCTGCAGACGGAGAGCAACAACAATATGGACACAAGTCATTAACAACCTCATGAACCAGGAAACATTATCATGTTAAAGTTTTTTCTTCAAAACTTTAGTTTTTTCTCAAATAGGAAAAACAACATGAAACATAACAAACACAATGTTAAATTATTTTCATATTAGCTGCTTTAAGGCATAAAATGGCTAAATTAGCTCAGCCGTTATTTTGAGCTTAATAGAACAAAAACACTTTAACTGTTTCATAGATAATAAAAGAAAATTACTTTAAATCACCAAAGTCAAGTTCAACTTTGTTTGTATAACACATTTCAGCAACAAGGCAGTTCAAAGTTCTTCACATCATAAAAACTTCATATAGTCACCAATTATGAAACGAGAAACAGATATTATATATTTTGTCAAAATCATCAAGGCAATAGACATCAATATGCTGATCAGTGATAATGATCAGTGATACTTTCTGCTAAGAAAATCAGCTCTAACCAGCTGGGTTTTAGTCTGGATTTAAAGGAACTCAGTGTTTCAGCTGTTTTTACGTTTTCTGGAAGTTTATTCCAGATTTGTGGTGCATAGAAGCTGAATGCTGCTTCTCCTCGTTTGGTTCTGGTTCTGGATCCAGAACCAGAACCAGGAGACCTGAGAGATCTGGAAGGAGTTTAATCTGTTGTTGTATCAGGGATGCAACAAAAAGTTCACTTGATGATCAGATTTACCAGATTTACCAGATTTATGCTTATATGCTAACATTTGTCTATCAATCAACCATGAGTCGGTTCTGATCCGTTTCAGGCTCAGTTAGCCTGAATACCATCTCAACACTCAGACTGAAGGTTCATCAGAGATGATTAGAAAGTCAGAATGTCTGTTATGTTTTTCACACTTAAAACTAATTTCTGATGCACTACACTAAATAAAGTTTCTAAAAATATTTATAACAGCCAAAGGTCCATCCTGGCAGAGACACTTTGAACAATTTACAGACCGATTAATCCAACAGTCATGTCTTGGAGTTCCCAGAGAGAACGTGATGCAGAAAGACCCCAGGCCGGGATTTGAACCCAGGACCTTCTTGGTTCAAGGCATTAATGTTACCAACTGTGGCACAGAGACAAAACATGTCCATGTAAATGAGGAAAAATCTTGGATCCACATTGGAAATGTCTCAGAGATCCAAAGTATGGAAAAATGTCTTCATTTGTCAGTATAGGACTGAAGTTTAACTGTCTGAACTAAAGTGGTCGAGTGTTGAGGAAGAGTTGATTTAAAATATGAAGTTTAAGTTGGTCAGAGCAGGAAGTAAGACAAAGTGGATGTTTTCCAGGTTTATTCAGAGTATCAATAGAGTTGGTGACTTTAAAACAATCAGATTCACTACAGAAACTCACTAATGTCTCCAAAGTCCTGGGATCTGATCACTTCCACAGCAGCAGGAACATAAACTCCATCAGTCAGACTGTTTTTATCTCCACTCTGAGGCTCAACTCCACCATGATGACATGCAAACTGTGCAGGAAGTTCAGCCATGAAATTTCATCACCATCCAACTTTCCAGCATCAGCTGTTAGTTTAGTACAAAAACAAAGTTTAAGCTTTGGTCCCTCAGTTAGACCTTGGAAAAACACAAACATCCTGCAGACTCTCAGACAAGTTGATTCAGTTATTTACAGATTTCAATGAGCATCTTAACGGCAAACTGACATTTCAGCCATTAACCACAAAGAATGGAGTCAACAGGGAGAGATGGGTGATAAATATTTAAATCTTCAAGATGTACTGATTTAATCAGTCTTAAAATAAACGTTTCTGATTGGCCAGATGGTTCTGGTTATTAACAGATAAACATCAACAGAACCAAACTGCTCAACAATGAAAGCTGGCAGGAAATAATCAATAAAGACTAAAAGTATCGATTGTGGCTCATGGGAGAGGGATTGTCTTGCAGTCTGAGAGTTTTGGGTTTGACTCCGTTTTCCTCCAGAAGGCTCTGAACCTGCATGTTGGTCTATGAACGTATTTATGATCGCAATTATGTGAATGTGGCTTTAGTGAAAATTGTTTGGATGACTAGAAATATAACAGTTTTCAGTGAAGCTCAGACACATTAGAGCAAAGAGAACCAGCTCTGGTAACAAACTATGGATGATCTCAGTTTATTCATCAGATGAAGGGAAAGAAAACAATACAAACGAAGCTGGACAGGCTGAACAATGACAGAAAGCAATTTAAGGTACAAACTGAGGCAAAGCCACCAAAATCCACCAAGAACCACAAATATTTATAGACCCAGGAGAAACGAGTCTCTGGGGCTTTGACTCAAATCTATCCAGAGACATAAAGATCAGGAGGATCATCCACGTTTTTATGTCTTTATTTATTTTAATATCTATAAAGATCTCTGCTGCAAATAAAAAAAAAAGAGCAACAGTGAAATAAAAGCTGTAAGCTGGTTTAAAGCCTATAAAATGAGTCTGTTCTCTGATCAGCTGCATGTCACCTGAAGTTCCCTTCAGCAGCAGGACAGCAGAAATTTACCAAATTAAAAGCTCCTGGGACTGAAATTCAACCTGGATTAATGGAACGAATGGAAGCAGTGTGCTGTGCAGGAAATGAACTAAAAGGATTTTTTTGTTTCCCAGGAATGGGGAGATAAAGTAAATAAATCTTCTTGTTTTGGTTCATAATTTATCTACAGAGTCCTGAGACTCTGCAGCTGCTCTGCTGGAAGCTGAAACTCTGATGATGTTTTTCTGTTTGCAGCTGAAGTTCAGATTTTGCATGTTGTTCAACCAACAGACGTCTTCCTAACCGCGTCTCCCTCCATCGGCACGTCGTGTGATTCCTGCCATCAGCGTCTGACAGGTCAAAGTTCTGCAGAACAAACACAAACCTGCACAGTCTAATGGTGGTTTCTGACAGGCTGATTTTATTTATGCACACAGAAAATCATCAGGATTTTCATTTAAAATGCAACTGGACCTTTGTTCAACATTGTTTTCTGAATATTTTAAATCATTGCTATGTCATTTATCATCAGTCATCAGCATTTTGTTTCTTCTCCTGGATGCCAGAGATTAAATGATTTTTCTCTTAATGAAGCTTAATTGTCTAGAAAACTGAAGAAAACCTCATTTACTGCCATCAGCGAGGATCATTTGAGAAAACTTGCATATTTTGTAAAGGTTGCAAATTTAAAAATGACCATTGTGTCAAATCTTGAAGATGAGGAAGTTAATTTATCTGTAAATTCATCAAAACAACATTTCAGAAGACAAAGCAGAAAGAAAACCAGGTTTTTCATGCAGCTCAGTTACTGTCTGACATTAATTTCAAAGCAAATTGTTTTAAAAATGAGACTTTTGAGCCTCGTTCTGTTTGCATCATTCTTACTATAAAACAGTTCTGGTGTATTTTGCCTCCAGACTCTTTAAGCTCAAACCACAGAAACTGAACCAAAACCAAACAGCTACATTTTCCTGTTGATCAGTTCTCATCTCTTTAATCTGAAAGTCGTTCCTGAGGCCAAACTGATGATCAGTTTTCTGCTGCTGATCTTTTCATGAGAAAAAAGTTAAAAAAGATCGAATGTGGCCACATC
>NW_015113424.1:75659-88540 GCF_001443285.1 Poecilia latipinna | reverse complement strand
GAGTCGTGTTTGTGGGAACTGTCCTTTTCTTCAGATTGTTCTGAGTTTTCTTGTGGTTCCTTCTGGAAGCAGAGCTGAGAGTTTTCTGGGGTAAAAAGTTCACATCAGAAACTCAGTCTCTGTTCTGGCTGCGTTTCATGACGTTTGTCTCTGACAGCCTCTGCTGCCTTATTGATTTATAACATGTAAGAAAAGCATGAAATCACCAACACAGCAAAGATTACAGGATCCATCCGGTTGTCAGGGGAAAACTTACAGAATCTGTTATGATTTAAGATTTAAACTACAACGTTGTTTTAAAAAGAAAACATGATAAACTAAAACTTTAAACCCTGTTTTGCTTCTCTGCTGAGACGGATGCAGTTCATAAAGATGGAAATGAGGAAAATTTACCTCTTGTCAGCTAATGGTATAAATGTAAGATAACTAAACTGTTGGACCAGCAGTGGGACTCGACTGAACTTTGTTTCTGAGTCTGTAATTTTATAACTAATCATATTTAATTAAGAACTGAATACAAAATAATCAACATTTTCAATTCAAAACCCTTTTTGCTGGTTAGTTGCTTCTTTTTCTTCATTTCCACTTTGTGACTGACAGTGAGATCTGTGGCATGATGCTGCCACCACCATGCTTGTTCATTTATAAATCACTAAATCTTAAAGATCTGCTGTTTTTGTATCAACCTTCCAGACCTCTCAGGTCTTCTGGTTCTGGTTCTGGTTCTGCTCTGCATCAGAACCAGAACCAAGCAGCATTCAGCTTTTATGGACCACAAATCTAGAACAAACTTCCAGAAAACTGAAAAACAGCCGAAACACTGAGTTAGACTGAAAACTCAGCTGGTTAGAATCGACTTTGACTTTGAATTCATGTTAGTCTTAATTCCAACTTTCCATCTTTCTTTAATTTTCTTTGTTTCTTTTGTTTGTTGTGTTGAAGTTTCATCATGTAAATCACTTTGAACTTTCTCGTTGATGAAATGTGATACAAGTAAACTTGTCTCACCTAAAATTACAACAGAATAGAAATTATTGAAGTTGCTGCAAAATCATAAATGTTGTAAATGAACCTTTAGAGAGTTTACAGAAACAAAACCTCAAAGAACTGAAACTATTTTTAAAGAAGATTTGGACAAATTTCCTCAGCAGTGATTGATGAAGATGAAACTATGGAATTATGGGGCACTTAGTTTGTCATCAACTATGTTTCTATTCTGATTTCATCTTTGATTAAAAGCAGCTGGAATCTGTTGTGTGTTTTTACTTGAGGTTACATATAAATTATTGAACGTTCTGTTTTTGTTCCTCTGGTTGCATTTTTTCCAGTTATCTCCTGCATTAGCTGCTCAGCTGTGAGCTCTCCAGTCTTTATGTCACAGGAAGTCCTGTCCAGGAACAGAAATCAGTATTTTCCACCCCTGACAGTTCCTGCCGTACGTTGGATGTACTGGTGGTGAGTCGTGTGTGTTGCTGAATTCAGAGCAGAGCTTATGCAGCATCAAAGCTTTGACTGCAGGTTTCCTGCTTGAGTTGTTCCAACCTCAGAAAAGTGCCAAAAACTTTTCAACAGAAATTCAGAAAATGAGCATAAAACAGGAACCATAAAGAATCATAAAATACTTGATTGCACTGACGGGTTTGATTAGGATATAAAACATGAAAAGGAGTCAGGTAAGGTGTTCAGATTTTACAGAATATAGAACTGACCAGATTTTTGGATCCTCTCTTTTCTCCTGTCTTTACTTTCCGTCTCTCTGATTCCTGATGAGTCCAGAATCGGATCAGACGTGAGTCTTGTGGACTTTGTGCTCGTTTTAAATGGCTCTTCAGTGGATCACGTCTATTCCAGGATCCAGCAGCATCACCGGCGCCAACAGGCGCTGACAGACACGACAAGTTGTCACGGGAATGAGATCATGAGGATGTCTGGGCACCGCTGCACGCTTCAGACGGATTCCTGGTGTCATGAATAAAATACATCTGTCAGGTTTTTCTTACTCAGATGACAAATATAGATTGGTGAAATTTTTAATATATATTTTTACTTTTGAATGCTTGTAAGACCGAGCAGCAGGCTCAGCTGCAGGGAATGCGGCGGCCTTTAAAACCGACTGATTTTATTCTGCTGGTTCGACCCGAAGCCACAGATGGAAACCTTTAGAGTTTACAACACGGCATGAAAGGAAGCATCCTAACACTCCGAACATCAAACTGTCCGTCCAGAAAATGTCACCTGGTGACTCCCAGGGCAGATATTTAAATATTTTAGATCATTTTTAGATTGATTAGAGGTTCTAGAAACTCGACATCTGTGATCTGTGACTTTCTTTTTTCCCATGATGCAACACAGGCAGCCATTTCTCTGGCCACAAGGCAAACGGTGAGGAAGATAAAAAAATCCCTGAAGCTCACTGTTAGAAAGCTGCAGCCATGTCTCCATGACAACCATTAAACAAAAATCTGTTAGAAAAACAGATGTATGTCGAAACAAACCAAAACAATTTAATTCATTACAAGATCATTTAAAATGTTAACAGTTGTTTTAAAAGCTGAAATTCTCAGATTATTGATGCCTCTTAGTTTATTAAAGTGAATAATAAATAATTTTGGTCAAGTCAGAGTGATAATTGTTCCTCATTAAAACCCTCCATGTTGGACTGCTGGGTATGGTGGAGGATCTGTGATGCTGTGGGCCTGTAGTTCTAATACCAGAACATTTTTATTAAGTTTGAGCAGAAACTTGAAGATGAGTTGTGATTGGCTCTTTAAGAAGAAGAATATTTAATACTAAAGGAGACATTACCACATAATTTCCACAAATTATTACATAAAATGGTCCACAGACACAAAGTCGGTTCTCAGCATCAGAAACTCAGAGAGCTGAACTGAAAACAGGCAACATGAAGACCCAGATGATCCTCAGGTTTGGGAAAATCTGGTTAAATCTTGTAAATGTGTAGGAGGGGTTAATTTTTTTATGACATATTGTGATACATTTAGGAGTAAATATGATTCAAGTCTTTTTCTACATCGTTAGCAGGGTGGTGGAACAGAAACCAGACTTCTGTCCGAAACAATCCTCCTGTTTCTACATGATGAAGCCGTTTGGACTCCAGAAGGGACCAAATGTTTGCAGACTGAGTTCCCAGCAGACGGTCGGCTGAGATCTGACTGTTCTCAGACGTTTTCTGCTAAATAGATGATCAGGCAAACGAAGCTTCAGCAGTGAAGATTTGCTGAAGCTTCATGTCGTATTTTCATGTTGTCCAGTTTTTATGTTTGAGGTGTTGAAGGATTTCATGAAGCACAAATACTTCACTGCAGCAACGGAAGGATGAAATTAAACACGGCTTTGTTCTCACTCAGCTGAATGTGAATCTCATCAGTTCTTCCAGTTAGTTAAATCTCACTATATACCCAACAAACAGCCGAGGTTAGTCTGAATGCTGCAGTTTGTAAGTTTTATTTTTAAAGATTTTTTCTTTTTACGTATTTGTTGAAACTGTCACCATGTTGACAGTTTGTTATGAGACAGATAATCTGTGAAAGGATCAATCTCCTCCCTGAGCTTCTGCTGAAGAAATGCACCAAAAACAACCAATCAGAGCCAGGAGGCGGGTCTTACTGCTGACAATCTTTCTCATGTATCCACTGCTGAATGTGCTAATGACAGAGAAACAATTCAGTAACAGAAAAACCATTTATCCCTGTTACATTAGAATTTTTGTTTTTCTTCATATTTGTATTTTAATAATTTAGTTGTTCATTTTTGTTTTATATGTCTTGCCGTACCCCTTGTGCTCATTATTGTTAGTAATGTGTTGCCATATTTCTTTGTTTAGTTTCTTAGTTTCTTCCATGTTTTGCTCTTTGTGCATTTGGAGTCATTTGGTTCTACGTTCAAAAAATAAAACCTTTCAAATTCTAAGTAAAGTCAATAAAACTCTTGGTTTCTTCCAGACTCCTTCCTCTTATAGGAATAGTTTGTTTCCATAACTTTCCAGGCTCAGACGCCCTCAGGCTGTGGATTCAGCCCAACAATCTTTAAGGTTTCACAAATTCACCTTTTTAAATATTAAGACCTTTAGTGTGTTTAGGCCTCAGGCCTAAAACCTTTTAGATTAGTTCTGGATTTTATGTTTTTAGCGTTCCTGTTGGTGCTTCACCCGCAGGATGTCACTGAAACTGAATCAAAATGGATGAACGTTTCATTCACACCAACATAAATATTCATAGATGAGTAACGATGGCAGCAGACGGATGAAAGCTGAGCTCCTTGGTCACTTCCACCAGCTCATGAAAAACCTGCCACTACAGCAGACGCTTCACCGACAGATCTGGAGGTCAAAGTTCATCAATTTACAGAAAACAGAAAACATGACAGGAGAGAAACAGGAAAAAACCTGAAAACAAAGGAACAAAACTACAGAGAGGTCAGAATAAACACTGGGAAACGGCTGGGTTTGAAAATAAATGTTGTTAGAACCTTTAACAGAAGTTAAAAAACTTTAAAATTATTTTTGAGTATAAAACTGAAGAATTTTCTTATACTAACCTTATTTCTGGCTAAAACTGCAGATTATAATCTGGCTGCTCCTTTCAGATTTTTGCCTTCCATCTGATCATCTTTCCCATAATCCATCTGTGAAGCTTCTCTGTGCTCTTCCTCTTTCTGTGGTCATTTCTATAGTTAAATAGGGATAAAACAATAAAGTTGATCAAAGTGCTTCAAAAATAATTAGATGAAAAGATAAAATATAATGAAATCAGTGAAAGTAAATGACTAATCTTCCTCCACTTACCTTTTCATTTTGTCTTATTTTAAATGTTCTGAGATGTTATCACTACAAAATAGACTAAAATACTCGGTAAGATTTTGTGTTTTGTGGTTTACTTTCACTTTTCACTATTTGCCCAGTTACTGCTAAAATAGTTACATCCATATTTCCCTTCTACTCCAGATGAAAACTGACATCATTTGGCGCAGCCCTCAGGTTTTACTCTGTGATGTCTGCAGGTTTTCCTGCTGCTGTCTGTCCTGACGCTCCATGCAGAATCAGAGAGCAAAGCTTTGTTCTGCTTCCTGTCCTGCATTATTAATCCTTGATGTTCACAGTTGACCTGCTGCTCACACACTTCCCTCACAGGACGATGAATGGAGGAGTGTTTTGTTTGTGTGTAGCAGCGTAAGGAAAGAGCCACACAGGAGCTGCAGGACTGATTCCTGCTCATAAACTTCCTTCTTCTGGCTGCAGGTTGTTCATAAACGGTTTGATCCTCATCAGCGGCCGCAGCGTGGAGGCGCAGCGCCGCTAATGGCTGTTAGTTCTGTGTGACAAGCTTTGGAAATTGTTCCCAATAATCTGCCTTAGTTCAGCTGAACTTGGCGGCTCATTACGTCTCTAAATGGGACCAGTTTTATCTGAACACCCACTGGAAAAAAGAAAAAAGCTAATATAATACGGGTAATTTGGCCAGGAAAGGAGCAGACGGAGCGGAGAGAGCGAGTCGTCACCAGGCGCTGCGAGAAAACTTCTCTGCAACCATATAATGAGCCTCTGAGAGGATCCCTCCATTTTATTGTGTCTTCATCTTCTTTCTGTAAACTGGGGGAGAAGAGCAGGAGGAAATAAAGGGCTGCAGGTTGGGAGCAAATTACCCACGGTTATTTATTCAGAGCTGTGGCTCCTGGAGCATCCAGACCTCCATCCAATCACAGGAGAGGAGAGGCAGAAAAGAGAAGGTTGCGTCTTCCAATAAGTTTTAAAAAAGGAAGCAAAGTGTAAATCTGACAGACAGCAATGAGAAACACGGAGGTGAAGAACGAAATTCACTCAGATAGAAGATGTCAGGGAAACACATTTCAGGAGAAAGTGATAAGAAAAAAAGATCAGAGCGATAATCCACTGGATCCCAGAGGAGGCAGCGAATCGGAGCGGGAGGAGGTGATGAACCAAACAGGAGTCACCAGGGAGGGCGGAGGGTCTCCCGGGTCTGAGGAGGCGCGGTGAGCGGCAGCCCCCCGCTGAGCGGCTCTGCAGGGGGTCAGCTTTCTGTTTGACAGGGAAAAAGAAAAGCTGCTCAGCACCCTCCACAGTAACATGGTGTTAATGTTGGAGACGCTGCAGGTTTCAGAGCTTTGTTAGAGAGCGGAGCGGCTCAGACGTCTCCCACCCCCATCACCGCTTTATAACACCATGAATGTAATGTAGGCCACAGAGCCGCCCTGAGTGCAGCAGCACAGTTAAACCAACTGCTCCAGCTCCTGACCGCTATGGATGAGGGAAAAACATTTAATAAGGAACGTAGATGAGAAAAATGTCAGCAGAGGAAATGCCAGATATGTTTGGAAACTGAAACGTTCTAAATATTAAGTTTTATTCATCATATGAGAGGCAAGTATTGATTTTGAGTCATTAAGATTCACCAAATGGAAAAGATCCACTGCATCTGGTGTTGATGATGGAGCCGGTAGATTTGGTTCGACTGGGAACCAAAACATGTTTATATCTGCAGCTGCTGTGGGTCTTTTACAAACCGAACAAATCCCCAGAACCAGAAGACCCGACTGGTTCTGACGGGTTCTGGGATCTTTAATGCATTGTGGTTCTAATCCGTCCAGTGATTTATAAATTACCAGCAGTATTTTAAAGTCTGTTCTCTCTTTAGAACCGTGTGATGTGCTCTATGTTCCTGGTTTTAGTCAGAGCTCCAGCAGCAGTGTTCTGGATCAGCTGCAGCAGGAGGATTGATTTTTTTTAGTTCTGTGAAGACGCTGCTGCAGTAATCAATGTGACTAAAGATAAACACCTGGATGAGTTTAGTCCTCTAACCCTGGAAATGTTCTCCAGCTGATAAAAGGCCGACTTTGTAACCGTCCTTATGTGGCTCTGAAGGTTCAGGTCAAAGTTCAGCCTGATCTCTGGTTTCCAGCTGTAGTAACAGAAGCTGTTCACTAATCCAGATCTATAATTCTAGATTGTTCCTCTTTAGGTCCAAAGAAAATAACTTCAGTTTTGTTTCTATTCAGCTGGAGAAAGTTCTGACACATTTAGCTGATCTGAGCATCTGTTCAGTGATTGGATGGTTCAGTCACCTGGCGACATCGTGATGTAGAGCTGTGTGTCATCAGTGTAGTTATGGTAACCAATATCATCACTCGTTATAACCTGAAACAGCGGGATGAGGGTCCCAGGACTGACCCCTGGGGCCTCACGTGTGATTTCTGTCCGTTTAGATGAGAAGTTAAAGAAGTTTCTGTTCTTTAGGGAATCAAACCTGTCAACCTGTCTGTCTGCAACAAGATACTGGACTGGACAAGCACTTAGTAAAGTTTGTCGCTTAGAATAAGAAATGGAATAAATTACAGAAATGCAGGAGGCCCAAACCAGAACCTTGAGGTCCACCAGATGGGACAATAAGTAGATCTGAACTTTGGAGAATCGACAACGATGAATGAAATGAATGAAAGTGATCAGGAATCAAGTCAACATACATTCAACAGCTGAAACAGTCAAAGGCTTTCACATTTCCTCTGCAAAGGCCGACAGAGAGCTTCAGTTCAGAGCAATGAGGAGTTTCACTGGATACCAAGTTTCATTATTTTATAAACTTTCAGTATGTTGAAACACATAAACCCATATACTCTCTTCTTCTGCCTTGAAGGTATGAGGAGGCTTAGCATGCTGCTGGAAACATTCCCCCTGGAAGAACTTCATTTGTTCTTGTTCCAGCCAGAAAATAAACCTGAAATATGAAAGTTTGGATTCACGACCAAAAACAGCAGAGAAGTTATAAAGAATTCAATGAGTTTCTGGAAGACTCCCTATAAAAATGATAAAACCCGCATTATTCTTTTACCCAGGAGCTTTGAGCTCAGAGATGTTGTCTGTTATTTTACGAGACAGCTGCAGATGATGCAAGCATGCATTGAATATTTTATTGATAGAAAAACTGTAATCAGGCCAACATTTGCTAATGCCTAAGCAGTGTGTTCAGCGACAGGCTGAATATTGAATATCTGAAATGAGGTCGCCTGCATCCACATATGAAGAACAGAGGCAGCCGCTGCAGCCTTCAGGCCTGGGGGGCGGAGGGGCTGTTGGGCTAGAAATGAGTTACTACCCACATGTTTACCACAACAAGCTGAAATTAAAGCGGAAAGTCAGCACGTTAACCTCGTTTCATTGTTTGGCTCCAACAACAATCCGCTGGGAACTCAAACCTGAAATTATGGAGCATAAATACTTGAAAAGAACAAAAAAAGCCTCCTCTGCTGGACCTCCTGCGGAGCAGTTTACTGTGGATCCAGAGCAGATTAGCTGGCTAACGCTGAGCGCTGTGATAACTGATGGGGGTGGGGGCTCCTCGGGGCCTCCGCCTGGTTTCTGTCTCATTTATTCAGCTTCAGGTATCGATTTGGAGCAAAAACTTGGTGAAGGAGGCGGAAAAATCGATCCAATATTTTGTGTCTTTGAAGTTATTCTTTATTTAATTCATATTTTTTAGGTATTTTATTTATTGAATATTATTTATTATTAATATTGTTAGGTTATTGTTCAATATTTTATTTTGTATTTGTCTTTTAAACACTTTCTGCTGTTATTTCATATTTAATAATTTGATCATAATAAGTTTTATTCCCTGTTTTTAATCAAGAGATTTTATTAAATTAAGCCATTAAGGATATTTTATTAATTTTAACCTTAAATTGCTTTGAAGTGTTACAGAAAAACTCCAAAATGAGAGAAAAATGACTTTAATTAATGTTGATATTTGGGTTATTTTGTTGCTGACGTGTCATTTTGTGCCAGAACTCTGTAACTAATTTATGATTCTGGAGACTCAGCAGCAAACTGGCTGCAAGGAGGAGAGCAAAGAAGAAGAGGTTAAAACCCAAACCAAGCAGGAGTCAATGAGAGGATGAGGAGGAGGAAGAGGAGGAGGGAGAGGAGGAGGAAGAAGAGGAGGAGGGAGAGGAGGAGGAAGAGGAGGAGGGAGAGGAGGAGGAAGAAGAGGAGGGAGAGGAGGGTGCTTTGCTCCATCATGAGTCCTTGAAGGTGATCGCATGAAAAGACCTGACGAGAAGGAGAGAAAGAAGGGTGGGGGCAATAAGGAAGGAGAGGGGGTGTTTCCCTGCAGGCGGGAGAGATGTTTGTGTGTGAACTAATCTCCCTCACACACACACACACACCCCCTCGGTTTCTCCCAGTCACACTCGCTGAGCACAAAGCAGCGCTGCTCTCCCTGTCACCAGCTCACACACACCGCGCCTCACAGAGAGGAGCTCAGACAACCAACACACACCTTCTGTGCAGGAACTGAAGCAGGAAGAAAAGAAGAGAAGAAGAAGAACCAGGCTGGAGCCGAGACATTTTAGGGAAAACCACGATCAGGTAAGACCGGTCCATCTTTATGCATTCTGGTTCCACTCAGCCTAACGTGAGCAGTGAAACTAAAAGGCATGAAATGTTTCTGCTGCACGAACCTCATCCAGTTACTTCACAAATGAAGCACAAGAAGTTTAACTTCATCTGCACACTTCTGTAACATTAGCCTCGGCATCCCTTAGCAGCAGGTCCGTAGAATCACAGTTTAATTTCTGCTTTTCAAACTTTTCCTTTAATAATTGTCCTGTGGAGCTGGCAGAGATTACACATGAAGTTTCTGTTTGGTTGTGGTTTGTCTTGGAGGAAATTGAGCTGTGCAGACAGCGGATGTCTGCTTGGTGTTCAGGTTGTGGAGAGTCTGATGGAAATTAGAGGCAAATTTTAAGAGAAGTGAAAAAAGCTTTACAAAGAAACCAGCTCCTGTGCATGTGAACAAATCTCCGGTTTGGGTTTTGGTGCTTTAAAAGAATCAACACAGAGCTGCTGATAGAGGTCATCATTACACTGTGAGCAGCAAAGCTTGTTGCATGTTGTGACTGATGTCGCTGGTTTGTTGAAGCTGCTATTGACTCCACTCTCCACACATTAAGCGCAGCACATGTTTCAGAGAAATCTAGGAAAGTAAAACTACATTTGATCAGAGCTGATTCATTCTGGATCACAGAACTGAAGCTCCAGAGGTTATAATAGTTGGAAACTGGACTTTTTCCCCAAGACTGAGTGGTTCATTTATGAGCTGCTGTCAACAGTTGCTTCTGTTAATTAGCACCATTATTCAGTGAAGGGAACCAACCGGACTGATCCATGAAACATCCCACTGACAGCAAGAGAAACACATTTTAACTCCATTTACAGCCAGTTTCTACCAGATTTAGTTTCTCAGCTTCAGGAGAAACGTCAGAGCTGAAAGAGACTCAGATTTGCAGAAATGTAACCGGGACCGACGCCGGGGTCAGCCGAGCTGTCGAACTTCTCCTGGGTTTGTAGAGGAACAGAGGAGAGAGAGACGAGTAGGAGGGAGCAGAGGAGTGAATGGACTCGTTTGTGTGTGTGTGTGTGTGTGTGTGTGTGTGTGTGTGTGTGTGTGTGTGTGTGTGTGTGTGTGTGTGTGTGTGTGTGTCTCAAAACAAACTGTGAGCAATCAGTGACATTTGAGAGGTTAATGTTTCACCAAAATGTGTTCGGACTCAACAGTAATTACTCAACAGTAATTATGATCAGTGGATGATTTTGGGGACCATAAGCTGAAACTTTGAGTGTCTGGATCTCATGACGTCAGGAATGTTTCTGCTGTGGTGATGAACGGCGTTTAAATCGGAGATACACAAACCTGAAACTCACACAGAAAACCTGACAGATGACGCATCCAAATCCAAACATGCTGCAACATCAGTGATCTGCTGGAGTCCCATATTTATGAGTGCTTTGATTTCATGTATGGAAACAAACTTAACCTTTGACTTTACTTTAAAACATAAACAAACCCAACCAGAAACACAAGCTGCTGGTTAGTGAATGAAATGCTAACAGATGAACATCCTGGTCACATCAAGTTTGATTGAATAGCACATTTCAATAAGAAGGCAGTTCAAAGTGATTTACATAATAAAAACTCAACACCATAACCAACAATATTAAGAACAGAAAATAAACAACAAAACATCATCAAAATGATCACATACAGACCAAATGTTCGTCAGCTGATGGAAGACTGACTTTGTAATCGTCTTTATGTGTCTCTGAAGGTTCAGACCCGAGTTCATCACTGCAACCAGATTTCCTAAAGGACAGTTTAGTGGCGTGAATAGAATCTCATGTGAAGTAATCACAAATTATTTAGTGATGGTTTTTAAACAAAAAAGTAAATATTATGAGACGATATAAAATTATACACATAAATTTAAAAATACATCTCATATTTGTGTAGCCTGACCTAATAAGCAGTCGTCTTATGAGTGAATATTTTTCTAGTTTAGGATTTACAGTTAATTCCAGAAACCTGGGAATGAAAGCCTCCTGCAGTCGGCCCATAAGGCTGACGGGTTTCTGGTGGTTTGGATCCAGAGGTGCAGCTCAGACCCAGTGGAGGGCCGGCGCTGGCCCAGCTTTAAAACTCACACCAGATGTCTGTCTAATGCATGCTGTAAGCAAGTCAAGCAGTAACAACATGTTCTGCATTTTGCCCAGATTAAATTCAATCATTGATTTAGACAAATAAAGGTTTCCTGTTGATCCAGTCATGAGTTTTAGAAACCGGTGTCTGATTTTAAAGTTGCTTTAGGTAGCATCTGAATTTCTACTGATCGACCATTTAAAGGAAACTGTTCAAAATGGGTTGTGTGATTTATCTCCATAACATGTTTTTAATGTTAAAGTTAGATTTTTTAATAATATTATAAAGTTTTATTATTCATTTCCCATCCATATTGATCCCAAATGTAAATGTTGTCTGATTTAAAAAGTTTATGTAAACTATGAATTATATTCTTAAGTTTCATTTTTATACGCTGAACTTTTGTCGGACTGATGAGATAACGTTTCCCCTTCCAGTACATTGACCCTGGTTGCCATGGTGATTAAATCACCATGGTGGTGTTTTGCAGCGCTCTGACTCAAGGTTAGGATACTGGAGTTTATTAAACTGGTTTCCTCATTCTGGAATGTTAAAACTCAGATTATTCCCCTCAATGTGAGTCACACTGATATCTGACATTTGTCCAACTGACTGACACACACTTAATGTGACAACCGTACTTTTAAGAAACCTAAAAGGCATTTCACTCAAAGAATTTGTGTGTTTTTATTTGAACCAGTATTTTAATTTTAGTTTTGTCAGGTTAAACTATATGAACCCGACAGCCCAGCCGTTATAAGTGGAGCATGGAAAATACCAAAGTTCAGGTTTAAATTGTTAGTAAAACTGAACTTTATTATGACTGAATAAAGAATTGATAAGATTTAAGAGCCTTTAAAACAAGAGAATAAAACATTTATTTGAAAATGATGAGGTGTTGAACTGAGACAGTCTGGAGGTTCATGTGTTTTGTCTTATAGCAGCAGAATATGAACAACTGCTGAAAACAGCAGGACTTTGTGTAAATGTATCAGGAGTCTAATCTGTTTCTGAGACATTTAAAATGGTAACAAAGTCAGAACAGCAGCTGAACTAAGTTTCTCCTGACGGAAAACAAATTAAATCCCACACAGCCATTATTTCTCCTTAGACAAAAAGTTCTAAACCTGAGTTATTTTACACTTCAGAAAAGTTAACATGTTTCACAGAGAGACGAACAAAACAGGATCACAAACCACCAAAGCAATTAAATCCAGAGACGGTAAACAGGCAGATCAATTAAAAAGTGATTAGGACATAAAGCAGAGTCGATAAAGTGCAGACAAGCAAAGCAGGAGCAATAAACACGCCGCCTTTAACTGGTTTTATGTTCTTTTAGCTGTTTTTTTCTTATTTCTCCGAAGACTTTCTGTTTAC
>NW_015113424.1:62642-73504 GCF_001443285.1 Poecilia latipinna | reverse complement strand
AATGCATGCTGTAAGCAAGTCAAGCAGTAACAACATGTTCTGCATTTTGCCCAGATTAAATTCAATCATTGATTTAGACAAATAAAGGTTTCCTGTTGATCCAGTCATGAGTTTTAGAAACCGGTGTCTGATTTTAAAGTTGCTTTAGGTAGCATCTGAATTTCTACTGATCGACCATTTAAAGGAAACTGTTCAAAATGGGTTGTGTGATTTATCTCCATAACATGTTTTTAATGTTAAAGTTAGATTTTTTAATAATATTATAAAGTTTTATTATTCATTTCCCATCCATATTGATCCCAAATGTAAATGTTGTCTGATTTAAAAAGTTTATGTAAACTATGAATTATATTCTTAAGTTTCATTTTTATACGCTGAACTTTTGTCGGACTGATGAGATAACGTTTCCCCTTCCAGTACATTGACCCTGGTTGCCATGGTGATTAAATCACCATGGTGGTGTTTTGCAGCGCTCTGACTCAAGGTTAGGATACTGGAGTTTATTAAACTGGTTTCCTCATTCTGGAATGTTAAAACTCAGATTATTCCCCTCAATGTGAGTCACACTGATATCTGACATTTGTCCAACTGACTGACACACACTTAATGTGACAACCGTACTTTTAAGAAACCTAAAAGGCATTTCACTCAAAGAATTTGTGTGTTTTTATTTGAACCAGTATTTTAATTTTAGTTTTGTCAGGTTAAACTATATGAACCCGACAGCCCAGCCGTTATAAGTGGAGCATGGAAAATACCAAAGTTCAGGTTTAAATTGTTAGTAAAACTGAACTTTATTATGACTGAATAAAGAATTGATAAGATTTAAGAGCCTTTAAAACAAGAGAATAAAACATTTATTTGAAAATGATGAGGTGTTGAACTGAGACAGTCTGGAGGTTCATGTGTTTTGTCTTATAGCAGCAGAATATGAACAACTGCTGAAAACAGCAGGACTTTGTGTAAATGTATCAGGAGTCTAATCTGTTTCTGAGACATTTAAAATGGTAACAAAGTCAGAACAGCAGCTGAACTAAGTTTCTCCTGACGGAAAACAAATTAAATCCCACACAGCCATTATTTCTCCTTAGACAAAAAGTTCTAAACCTGAGTTATTTTACACTTCAGAAAAGTTAACATGTTTCACAGAGAGACGAACAAAACAGGATCACAAACCACCAAAGCAATTAAATCCAGAGACGGTAAACAGGCAGATCAATTAAAAAGTGATTAGGACATAAAGCAGAGTCGATAAAGTGCAGACAAGCAAAGCAGGAGCAATAAACACGCCGCCTTTAACTGGTTTTATGTTCTTTTAGCTGTTTTTTTCTTATTTCTCCGAAGACTTTCTGTTTACCTCTGTAAGAAATCTGTTTAATTTCGTCTGAAAAAGCCGATGAGATTACGGCGTTTAAAGGCTTGACTTCAAAAATCTTAACCCTGAACTCAGTGATGCAAAGAGGAGGAAAAGTATCTCACTCTACTTTACATTTAATGTACAATAAAAGAGAGAGAGGAGAGAGAGAGAGAGAGAGAGAGAGAGGGAGAGAGAGGGAGAGAGAGGGAGAGAGAGAGAGCTCACAAGTTTCAAAGTTTGGTTGAATTATCATGAGCAGTTTGGATGAAAGTGAACTGGATGTTTGGGAACATCATGGCTGTTTGGGAACATCATGGCGTTTGGGAACATCATGGCTGTTTGGGAACATCATGGCGTTTGGGAACATCATGGCGTTTGGGAACATCATGGCTGTTGGGGAACATCATGGCTGTTTGGGAACATGACTTTTCCAGTAACATGATTTCAGTATAAACAGAAAATATGTAAAAACATTAACATGTCATGTTTTCACCTGATCTCATTCTGTCTGAAAATGACCCCTAAAATCTGACCTTTGACCCCAGTTATTCCAGTTTCATCCCTGAATGAGACTTCCTGACTTTTCCAGTAACATGATTTCAGTATAAACAGAAAATATGTAAAAACATTAACATCTTCTCATTGATTTAAATTCTGACAACGTGCAAATTTAAAAAAGGAGCAACTTTTGTGCGAGTGTGATCTAGTGTCTCCCTGCCGTCATAAAAAATGTGCTAACAGACGGCGGCGGCGGCGCTCCGGAGAACCCGGCTCGGTTCTGCTGGGCCGCCAACGAGCTCGTTAACGTCCTCCTCGCTCCCAGACACGCTCAGGATCAACACTTTTTACGTGTCTGTTTTATTACTGCCTCATCTGGCAGCTTTATGGCAGCGCGCTGAAGGCTCCTCTGCTACATACTGATGTCCTTCCAGAGGGAGACTTTGTTTGGCTTCGCGCTCAGAAAAGCGACTGCAGGAAACATCAGACATGAAGACGAGTCGGTTTCAAGACTGGGCGAAACGTCAGGACTCTAATTATGTTTAATGAACTTCATTTTACGTTTGTGTGATAAAAACATTTATTTGAAGCTTTTCAGTGGATTTTATACATTTTTCTAAACTATTTGGCTTCAAAACCTTTGTTTTTACATGATCTTCCCAGATAATCTCACTTAGAGCAGTTTGTTGAATTCCCCAAATGCTCAAAGAAAGATTATTAATCTGAACACATGGAGAGGATTTAATAATCCATCTCATCAATAATGGGAACAAACCATGATGCCACTTGGTGGATTACTATACTGATCATTTAAGCTACAATAAATTTGAACTTCAGGATTTAGTACCAAGTTTTTTCTATTTTTTGATTTAATTTTGTATTATTGCTTGTTTTGCCTCTTTTAACACAACTGGACCAAAAGTCCCACAAAATTTCAATTTCAAAGATCAAAACTTTCATTCCATCCATCCATCCATCCATCCATCCATCCAACATTATTAGGAATAAGTCACTGATTTTATGTTTTGTCAACTTATAACTGGTCAGGTCTGAAGGTTAAAAACACAAAATATTTAAGATTAGATTTAAGCAAATTGTTATATGTTTGCTCTAAATAAAGTCAAAGCAACTGAAACATTGCTCAGTTGCTCCGTTGCTCCGTTGCTCAGTTGTTCCGTTGCTCCGTTGCTCCGTTGCTCCGTTGCTCCGTTGCTCAGTTGCTCCGCTGCTCAGTTGCTCCGTTGCTCTGTGTGTTTAGCTTCGGTCCTTTTCAGGATGAGGTTGTGGGTTTGAAAAGCCGAGCTGGAGGTCAGAGTTAACCGTATTTGGTCAACCTGGTGGTGGGAGTTTATCCGACTGGCAGTCGCCCACTCTGTCGGAGCAAAGCTTTCTCAGACACAGGCACACACACACACGCACACATGTCGATTTATGACTTCATCTGTTTTCTGACCAGGATGTTACCCAGTTAACCTAAAAATAAAAGCCTCACAATTTATTTTCTCACATCAATCCTGGTTTTTGTGAATGATGAGTCTTTACTTCTTATCATATCAACATTTCTCCAACTTATAAATGATAAAAAAAAAATAGAGAAACTGCTCAAGAAAACAAAGCAGATACAAGAAGTTAGCTGTGAAATGTGCAAAATGAAGCATTATGGTTACATAAAGGTACAAATAAAGGATAAAACGGAGTTTTTTGGATGCTTAGATGAAACATAAATATATGAAGAACAGGACAAGCAGACGCTCCATCTAGAATCATGCTGCCGTTTACTCCAAAGCTTCTGGGATGTGAATAAAATGAAAAACATTTGAATATAATTACAGATTTTAGGTGATAAATGCCCCAGTTTTAAAGTTGGATCAGTTTTCATTTTACCCGTCGTCCTTCATGATGAGCTCATTTCAACGCAGGCGGCGGAGCTGCCCGGGTTCCAGCGGCACATCAGCAGGGCGGCGTGTCTTTCACCGCCTGAGCCAAAGACTGCAGCTCCGAGCGGGAACATCTTCAGCAGGCAGGACACTGATGAGAGGCGACAACCTGAGTAACACAGAGAAACTCAGAAAGTTCAGAAATATTCAGTTTTCAGAACTTCCAGCAGTCCAAAGGTTTGGACCTCAATCCGGTGTTTCAGTCTGCAGGCCAGATAACCGTCAACCATTTACAACACAAGTTCATCTGTTAAAAGTTTAAGTCTCAAATTCAATGAGAAATAACAGACAAAATATGTTTTTAGTTTGTATTTTGATTAGGGCCATGACTTTAATGCGTTAAATTCAATTAATTAAGATTTTGACAGAATCGATGACATTTCTTTTTATTCGTTGTTTCTGGTTCGTCAGTCAATCTGATGCACAAGCAAAGGCCACAAACAGCGACGGACCAAACGGCTTCTGTTGGCTGGAGGTTCACTTCTGTTTTAGAAACAATCAGACTTCAGTGTGAACGGCTTCTGGTCTCAAACCGAACCGCATGCAGACGTCACACAGCAGGAAGTAATAATGGATCGAATTTAAAGTTACCCAGAACCAAAAGCATCATCATAAGATCAGAACAAGATTAAAGTTACACTGAAAGTTGCATTAAAAGTCTCATTATTTACTGATTGACAACAGTCATAAAGACTCTTTCATGGTTATAACAGATGTTATAACATGTCTATGACAGTCTCATGTCAGGATCATGAACAGCCTTCAAACAAAGTGGTGCCAGTTGGATTTTTAAGGGTGAACGGATGGGATGTTCAGCCTGCTGTGGAAAGTCGGATATGAATCACATTTGAACCAAAAACACTGGATCTGTGTTACATCTGAGGAGGTTCTGGTAAATACTTATTGTGTCTCCTGGGTGCCGACCAACATTCAGCTTCAGATAGTTCAAACCCTGAAGCAACTCGTCTTCCTGTTTCCAAATCTCAAAGGAGAATTTATATTTCAGCATTCTTGTAATTCATGACATGAATAAAGAATGAGACTTCTCATATTCTGATCATGAAATGTGAAAACCAGCCTCTTCTCGCTCCCTGGTGTTCTGTAAAATTAAATAAGTCCCGTTAATATTCCATGTATTGATCAGGAACCTTCACCTGTTTCCAGTGAGGAGGAATGAAAAACTCGCTGCTCAGGTCTGAGGGGTGACCTTGATGAAGTCCAGGCAGTCGGTGGGGAGTTCAAATCTGGACGGCAAAAATGTGTGTGGTTGGTGATGGCTCTCATTAACAGGGAGCCCCTCAGGATGAGTGTGTGCTGCGGTTTGAAGTGCAGGAAGGAGGTGGGGGTTAAGTAGGAGGCCATAAAACCATTTAGGAGTCACAGTCAATCAGAAGCACCTCCTGCTTCGCTCCTCCTGGCCTCCAGTGTGTGAGCGCAGCAACGTGTCGGTGTGTGTCAGGGGGAATGAGTTTGTGCATCCATGTGTGTCAACATGCATTAATGAATACTGTGTGGAAATGTGTGTGTGTGTGTGGGGGTGTGTGTGTGTGTGTGGTGGGTGGTGTGTGTGAGTGAGTGAGGGGCTTAGTGAGCCGGTCTGGAGAGGCAGAGGAACATCATCCTCAAAGCGAGACCAACAGTCAGGCAGGAGGGAAGCTGGAAGATTTTTTGATTTTAACGTTTACATTTTAATGAATATGAATGATGACATCAGAGTTTTACATCCTAAGAAACTTTCACATCAACAGAGTTAAAAAACTAACTGCCACCAACCACAGAAGACATGTGAGCAAAACTTTAGTGAAATTTCGAAAAAACACAATCTTGTAATTGTGATGTTTCCATTAAATAAGAAACGCAATAAAAACCATGAATAAGTTTGTTCAAATAATAAATCATTAAAAACATCGTCCTCCAACCACTTCCTGTCGTCTTCCTCGTCATTTCTGCCAGTAGTAACATCTGGTTGATGACCACATGACTCTTATGACGCAAAAAATGTTTCCATTGCAGTTTGGTGAAACATCCAGCTGGAAAGAAAAACCACCTGAAGCACAAACATCTTTCATCAAAAGAGGTTTGGAGGTTTTTCGAAATTCCTGTTTCCATTCAGCAAATTTATTTTTCTAACTCCAACTTGCACAGTTTTACAGTGAATAGAAATGTAGCTAGTGAGAGAAAAACTCAGTCAGATTATTAGTGAACAATGTGTCAACGTTTCCCCTGCCACATTTGATTTCTCCTGCTAATATAGTTAAAATTTCAATTTAGTAGCTTATTTTTTGTACAGCCACTTATAAACTAAATATAAAGTCCACATTCAGAAAAAACTTCTTCCAAAAAGTAAACCATGGTACATTTAACTTTACACCAAAGAAAGAAACAAAGAGAAGATGAAGGAGCTGAGCAGGTGCAGCGATTGGAGTTTGACTCGTTTGGAAACCTCTCAGTGTGTTTGTTGAAAATACATTTACACATTCACACCGACACTTTTAACCCGCCAACATCAACTCTTCCTCAGTTTGTCACCAAAAGTTTTCAGCTGTGAACTTCCTAAATCTCACAGAAATATTTAAAGACAAAACCACAAAGACTTTCCTCCTTTTCCCCAAACCTCCATATAAACTTTGTTCAGTAGATTCCACTCACATGTTAGAGAGAAACAAAGAAATAAAAAACAAGTTAAACGTGTGTGTGTGTGTGTGTGTGTGTGTGTGTGTGTGTGTGTGTGTTTCAGTATCATCGTGGGTTATTCAAAGCAGCATCAGCATTCAGCGAAAGCGACGTGTCAGGATGTAATAAGCTAAAAATCAGCCCAACCTGCTGAACAGACGAATCCGCTCCCTCATTAAATTCTTCCATCGGCTGCTTCATGCTGGGCAGGTTTGGAACAATATGTTTGTTAGTTTGCAGAAGCTCATTATGAGACTGAACAGCACAACAACAAGTGGAAACCTAAAATATAAATATATAAAAGATTAATCTTGCTGTTTTTTCTGTCATCACTTTAGAAATGTAGTTTATAAACCAGTCACTTTATGTGATCAGAGAAACAAACTACAAAAGAAAAGAAGAGCAGAAAAACATTTGCAGTGTAATCTCAGTTGTGGGACAAAACAATAAAAGTGATTTTATTTATTATTTATTGTAACTTTATGGCTGCACGCAATTATGGGACTTCAGAGTTTGCATCAGCAGAGCAAACAGAAAAAATATCTAAATTAATTCTGTCTCCACTGAGAGCTCCATAAAAGTGACTATAATCAGGAGGTTTTGGTTCAGATGTAGTTATAAAACAGCTGATTAATTAATGGAAATGCTGCTGCAGAGACTCGGCTTCACAGTTTGTCAGAAAACTAGAGACGCGAAGAGCCTGCAGCCCATCACCGTCTGTTTGCAGCTGCTCACACTCAGATCTTGTCAGATTGAAAATGTTATTTTTTATTTGAGGAATTTTGAAGAACCGTCTTCGCTCATCCAGACGTAACCCAACGGATTCAGACTGCAGCCAATCAAATTGCTGGTGAGATAATAAAGATTGTTCTGTTAGCTTCTGCCATGGTGCTAACACGGTTTTCACTGTGCGTATTAATACCTATTAATATTTCCTGTTTGACTTAGTGTCTTTAAGAGTCTCAGCGATTTGCAGATGAGTGAATAATTAAAAACGAAAACCTGCTGTACATTTGAGTTTGAATGTTGAATTTTTTGAGGAAAAAAAATTCTGACTGAAATTATTTTCAGTTTGAAAACGTGTTTGACATTTTAACTTGAAATACATCATACAAATCCCTAAATGATGACAAACTCATGACCATAATGGGCCTATGTAAAGTAAAGTGGGGTTGAATCCGCCTGGCTGAGTCCGTTTAGTCTGACAGGTGAGTTTTGAGACGCTGATGGGATTAATTATCCGTTCAGAGCCGAATCAACCTGATTTGTTTCTGACCGTCACTGCAGGCTGCTTGGCTGCAGACACTGTAACCCCTTCATCCTCCTCCATCCTCACATCCACCCAACGCTCCTCTTTCCCTCCATCCGTCCGTCCCTGGGGTCAGCCGCTCAGGTGATCTAAACAATCGTTGCCATGGCAAACTTCCAGCAGGAACCAAAACACAGCTAATGATGCTGTTAGTTAACGACGTTCATCATCAAACCTCCTCTTTTACAAAACACCATGTGTGTTTTTCACGTCTCTCATTACTTTCCGTTTTGTTGTCCTTCTGCTGTTTGTGACGCCTCCAAAACAGAAACCCGGTTCAGGACCCGGTTCATGTCTCAGCTCACTGGCCCGTGATGAAATTGACCAGACACAACTTGCTCACCTCCATCTGTCGGCTCGGCCTCGTTCCAGAGAGCCGCCACGCGTGACGCTCACATGTTCTGCTAAAAACAAACACCCAGAACAACAAACCCCCCGGTGCCCCGTTTTCCTCAGAGGCAGTTGGGTTAAATCCACCCTGACAGGTCAGCGCTCCTCACCGTCAGGCCAAGCTGTCGCTGAGAGAAAAACCACATATGTTACATGTCTATAAATGCGCTGGAACATGCGTGTTGGTAGCATGGCGTGATGTGTTGGCTGTTGATGTAGAGCATCGCTTCAAAAACTCAACCAACACTGTAGCTGTCGAGGAATCTTTTGAGGCGCCGTAGTTTATGAAGGTTGAAGCCTTTGCTTGTTTTTTATTGATTGAGGCGACTGAGAAAGTTGGTCTTTTGATTTAAAAATGTTTTTAAAACATTTCAAGTGATGCTGCTGTCAACTAATCATCAATTAAAGGGACGGTATCATGAAAACTGACTCGATTTCAGCTTTACATCATGTTATGATGTTATTCCCTCTTCAAAAACAAATCTGGAGTCTTTCCTCGATTCTTTCATGTGCGTTTGAGAAATCCTTTAATCTCCATGGCAACCATTCAGCTGTGCAAACGCCTGGGTGGACCTAGCCCCGCCTTCGAGGCGCAGCTCCTCCCCCACCCAGCTCCTTCAGACCAGCCAGCAGGAACTGAAGTGGGATGAATATTGTCACAGTCGCGTCACGCTGCAGGTCCTAACCTCCAGAAACACTTTTAAAAAAAAGCATTTAATCGCCTTCCTAAAATAACGGCTTGTTATTTATTTGTAAAATATTTTTGTCAAAAATGATTGCATTATATTAGGAAGGTGACATTATGAAATATTAGATGCTCTTCAATCTGAATTAAAAGTGTGAAAACTGTTTCGGACACCATAAATATTGTTTGTGATTTATACAGTGATATTTTCAGTTTCCACATCTGGGATTGAATCAAGAAGTGAAAAGTGTGTTTACAGATTCATGTGCTCACTTATGACTAAAACCAGGTCCACCCAGTGTGACTCAGTGCTTTACGTCCAGATTATCGTGTCAAACAGGGAAAACACGCACCGCTGCCATGAACAGGGAAACTCACTGCAAACAGAAAACACATTCTTTATTAATCTGGCGCAGAAACATTTCAGTTTTCAAACAGTATTCTCTTTTTTGAGTTTTTATTTGCCTATTTGAACCAAAAAGGAAACAGGGTGTGTCCAAATTCAGGGCTGCATCTTTCCAAGCCTGATTACGTCGCAGCTTTCCGTCCAAATTCAAAGACTCCTTCAAATGCGTCGTCCTTTTCCCCTGATTTGAAGAATGTGTCTGCTGCGTCGTCTGCAGCCCAGGCCCTGAGAGCTGCAGGGGATTACAGCTTTCATATATCAGTAAAAAGAAAATCTACAACCGTAAAGTGGTTGAGTTGTTAAGCTGTTCTAATTTGGATAAAAAAAATTTTGATAAAATTTTGTAAAATAAAACTGATTAATTCAATGAATGGTACATGATTACAAAAGAAGTAGTGAAAAAGCTCAGCAAGATTTCAAGCTCCATTTTTACCAGCTTGTTTTTCGCATCATCACGGTTGCTAGGCGACCAGACATGCATGCATGTTTAGCCACAGGTTCAAAATGTATTTTAGCTGTGAGGTTTGAACTGCAGGACGAGTCGTTTTCATTTTTTTAACCATGTTCTGTCAGTGTGGCTCTCTGATCTGCTGACTGACAGAAAACAACCTTTCTGATGAAGCTTTTTATGAAACGTTACCAGAAAACAGTTTGAATTTATTTAAAATGTAACAGAAACGAGGTGGAAAAGAAAGTTTTAAAGGTAAAGAAGGAGATGAGTCAATAGACGTCTGCTTCTATCTGCAGAAACAAAACCAAACTGAGTCAGTTTTACCATAAAGTTGTTTTCATTTATTCTTATTAAATCTTCATTTAGTCAGATAAAAATCCCACTGAGATCAAAATTCAGAGCAGCAGATTCCTGCCAAACTGAGGCGTTTATAAGCTCAATGAGATCAGAAGGAGCTTCAACACCGAGGAGCGATGTGTCGTCTACCAACAGACCAGCAGTTTGGAAGAGATTTAGTCTGAGATATAATTTACTGTTTCAATCAGATTTCTCTTCTCCAGAGGGAAGAGGGCCTGAAACAAAAGACGGGACGGAGTTTATTATTTCTGCTTCTGGATTTTGGCTTCTGTTGGTGGTTTATGTAATTACAGCCAAACGTATTTCCCCACTGATGGTGAACATGTTTCAAACTAGAATCCACAAGCATGCAGCATGCAGGTGTGAGAAATTGAGTCTCCTGGTGTTCCTGACCGTTCTTCTGGCTTTCTGTCCCACCTCTTTAAATCCAAAAAGCTTACGCTGAAACCGGGCCAGCTGGCTGCCAGCGCCAAAACAACATGCATGCAGGCAGCGGAGTTCATGCCAGCCGAGGCGCCTCGACACGCAGCCACCCACACTTACACACCAGGGTCGGGTTACCGTGTGCACAAACTGTAAAACGTCTCGCTGCTCTACGTATGGACACGCTGCCACCTCATCCCTTTGATAAAGTGATTTCCTCATTACAAATCCCCTCCCTGTGCAGCAGAGACGCACAAAGTTCACCACACACACAAGAGGAGAAAAGAGACGGCACAATTTGGCGTTTGATATGGTTGACCCAGATCTGGGAGCGTGTGTGGCTGAAGATTTGAGGAGGAGGAGGAGGAGGAGGAGA
>NW_015113424.1:35443-59180 GCF_001443285.1 Poecilia latipinna | reverse complement strand
AGAGGAGAGGAGAGGAGAGGAGAGGAGAGAGGAGAGGAGAGGAGTTATCTGGGTGTTTTGTGTGAGTGAATAAGATGATGAAGGAGCTGAAGGCTGGCTGGTGTCGCTCCTGGAAGGGCTCTTTTTCCAAAAGAGTGTAATTTAAAGCGCAGCGTGAGGTTGATGAGCTGAAATGGACGGATACAACAGAAGGTCAGAGCGACCGAGACTTCAACCAAGAGCAGAAAAAAAGCAAAAAGAACCATTTGGTGAAAGTGTTGGACCCTCTGTTTAAATATGACTTATGTTTTTTATCCCTGATTATTGACTTGCTTGGCAATAGAAAGAAGTCAACTGAATAATTGAAATTGCCTCAGCTTGATGCTAATCATCAATAATTTGCTCCAAGTCTTGAAAGCCAGTTGAAAAATCAAAAATTTGCCGCCACGGGTTGCTGGAGTAGAGCTGGAGTGGAATCACATGAAAACAACAGCAGAAATTTAAAATCCATGAACCGGCATTCAAAATGTTTGGCCCAGAAAAGAAACAGTTTGAAGTCATCGGCTTCCTGCGTCGGCAACAGTCGTCTCCAAGGAGACGAAAACCGCCATCATCACTTTGCATCAAAATGGTCACACAAGCAAAGTGCTGCTAGGAAAACCAGTTTACAGTTAGAGATGCAGTAGGAATCCAAACAACTGTCTCCTGCACACTGTAAATGAGACACCAGCTGGACTGGAACAGGATGAAATGAGTTCATTTGGTTCAGAACCAGACTGAAATTCTGCAGGAAGAACAAAGATGGACAAAAGGAAACTGGAGCAAATTGTCACATTGGTTGGAACATCTGGATAAATTGTTCCTCCTTCATCACCATGAGCGACGAGTGGCATCAGAACAACATTCACCCCAGGTTTATTCCACTTTAATCAAACTCCAGTCCGTTTGTCTATGAGGTCCGGTTCGTTTGTGGAGATGTGAATGTGAATCAAACTCTGGTCCGTCTACAAACCTCGGTCTCGGTTCTGTTGTTGTGAACTCTGGTACGATTTAAATGCATATGAACAACAAGCAGACCAGAGACTGCTCGAAAAGCAGGAAGTGGACTACAGCGCAGGGCATTCTGGGTAAATACAACAACAAAAAACACAAACATGCAAGTGGGAGAAACAGTTTGTGGTTTTCGCCAAAGACAAGAAAAAAAATCCTCCAGTCACTAAACGTTGACGCCACTCCATTTTATTAACATTTTGTGAAGGAGGAAGTTGCGCTCAGTGTCTTCCTCAGAGGTTTTCAGGTAATTTCCTTTAGTAGTCCTTGGTGCAGCGCCCCCACAGGCAAGGAGGTGAACAGGTTTCTGAACGGTTTGGGTTGGCAGTGTCAAAGTGAAGCACAGCAACTAAAAATGGAAAAAATGGAACAAATGTGTCAGTTTTTGGTCCTCAGAGGGTTGACTGACAACCCTCTGAGTGTTAGTCAAAGGACTAACAATTCTTCCAACAATCCAGGTCTAATTCAGTGATGATTGGTTTGTTTCAAGCATGATGGAGAAATAAAAGATCTATGGACACAACATGACGTCTGGATTTTACCCAACAGTCGTAATCTATAGGAAAGAGATTTATAGACATTATAAAGAAAAAGAGTCAGTACTCTAAATGTTGGTTCTTCACTTTCAGTGGGACATAACCTGAGAAAACTCCAAAATGTATTAAATTAATCCGACATACACAATAGAAATATTAAATATTTAAACATTAAAATTTTTCTTGTTGGTTATCTGAAAACAGTATGTTTGTCCTTTTCTTTGTTTGATATTCTCAAATATCAAATCAGCACATTTGTTTTTTCCCCCTTTAAAAATCAAAAAGCTGCACTTGAATGTGGAAGCATAAATTGCTCTTGATTATGATTTATGCCAGGTTTGGTCTCCAAGTTTCCCAGTTTGCAGGATTTAACATTTGGTGACGAGTTGCAATAAGTTTCACGTCTGGATCTGCAGAAGAAACCATGAACATTTTAAAAATGGTAATTTGTTTAAAATCCATTGTGCTTTGCAGAAACATGCTGGTTCATCTGCTTGTGTGAAGATAAGAATACAGATAAAGTGAAATATGTTTTTATGGCTTCGCTTCTCTTACACCGATGTGGCGACGCCTGAACTTATCTGGAAAATGTTTCCATCTCTCCTTTTGCATTTTAGTTTTTTTTTTTTTGTAAAGACCAAAAATCACCTCGAGTGATTGTAAAAACTTTTTTGCAAAACAGAGGAAGTTATTTTGATTTTTTCTGAAAGCATCAACTGTTTCTAATGCAATGTTTTAAAATATGTATAAAAACATTGATGGAAACACACTGCCATTAAATAATTAATGTGCTTTTTACCATTTAGTGCAACTTCTGGCTTATTGCATATTCTGTTATTGTTTGCAGAAATCCCAGATTTCTCCTTTATGCAGATGATACTGCAGCCAGATTAATGAGCAGCAGAGAAAAACCTGTAAAGAATCATAAAGACAGAGAAAGCAGATCTAAGATCTGTTTGCACTTCTTTCTTTCTTATTGAATCCATATTTCACTTTTAAACGTCTCTCAGAAGAAGCAGATCTGACTCATGCCCTCAGCTTCAGCTGCTGGTTTGGAGCCTTGAACTCCGACAACAAAAACCTGGACAGACCAAACTTCTCCACTTCAATGGAGGTTTTGAAAATCTTTTCAAAAATGTTTTCATTTCTCATTCATGTTCCTTTCATCTTTGTGTTGAACTCTCAAAGACCTGCAAGGGGAAAAGAATATTTTTCTTTTCACAGTAAAGAAAAAACACTTTGGCTGCATCTGCTGAAGGCGAAAGGACAAAGATGGAAGAGAAGATGTTTGGAGAGTTTTTCTACAGTCTGCTGTCCCTCACCATTCTGATTCCTGCTGGTTTCTGCCCTCCTTTCCAGTTTCTTTCCAACAGGACAACGCCACAAACACAGGGGCGCCAGCGGTTGTCCTGTTCCTGAAGCGTGACCGATTCACGTCTCTCCCTAGATGGCTCCATCTATTCTGATTACAGACTCCCCTCTGAGTGTTGGCCGTCTCCTCTCCGGGCGGGTAATGGGAACGCGATGGGAAATAGGAGCAGCCTCGTTACATTTCCTTTGTTAGTCGGAAAAGCAATCATCTCTGAGTGTGTTTGCTGCAATCAGCAGCGGTGGGGGCTGTGAACGTGTGGCTGTGATGGAAGTTTGGAGGCAAGGATGCAGAAACGGTTTGGAAATCTGAAACTGGAAGAATAAAGAGGTGGATGGAGGACGGCTGGATGAAAAGGAAGGAGAGTTTTATCAGACTTTTTCAGCCTTAGCGATGCGACAGGCTTGGCAGCCCGAGGCGGTCCACCATGAAGCCCCCTACCAGGAACAATCCCCTCCTGCCTTACATGTTTTCCTGTGGAGATAGACGCACACTGTACCTCCACCCGAACCTCCGTCTTCGCCACCAGCCTCCTCCTTCCTGCCACCCTCCGTCTCTTTGTACAGGATAATCCCTCCCCCACTCCCCAAATGCCACCGCTCAGTAGAAAGACATTTCCAAGAGGCAGTCGCTGCTGTCTGCTCACACAAAGGAGCGCGGCTCTGCACAGGCTCACACCAACACAGCAGACAAACACAAACAGACACAACTCGTCCCAAAAAGCAGATGGCAGCATCTGCCTTTCACAGATAATTAGACTCCAACCTTCCTCCTTTTTTGCCGTTTTCCCTCCATCCCGTCTTCTTTCCAACTTCGCATGTTTGCCATTAAGGCGGTTCATGCATCATTAACGGCCTTGGCGTTGTTGTTGTTTGCTCTCTCATTCCACGCTGCCTAATGTGAATCACAAGAAGGCAAAGACAGGGACTCGCAATGACTCATGTGAGGCTCATTGAGCAGAGCTGAGGGAAACTTAGAGCTCATATGGTGCAGATAAAGACGGAGGACCAGCCGACCCGACCAGACAAATCGCTGTTTGTCACCCAAAGTTTCCAGCTGAATCACCAGACCGCCTGAGGCCATAGAAACATTACTTTGTTTGAGGATAAAAATTATTAGCTCGACTTGGATGAGATGTCAACATGAGATGGTCCTGCTGCAGGGCATCCCCCATTAGCATGGAGCTGGTTTGTTGTTCATGAAGACAACAATGGTTTAAGCATCTCAACGGGTTTACAGTAAAATGTCCAGCAGCAAAAAGGTTCTGGGTTTGAATCCGTTCTGCAGCAGAGCCGGGCAGAAACTAGTTACAGTATTTCTACAGTGTTTACAGTATTTGAAGTATTTCTACTCTGGTATAAAATTTCTGGATTTTCTGTGACTGGTGCACAGTCGAGCCGAACTGATGAAATCATTTCTTGTTGTCGCAGCTCTGTGACGAAAATCGCATTATTTTATTTTCAACCTCATGAGGTTCTCCTCTTTCTTCTTGTCACAACCCAACAGGTGAACTTTTCACCTCCACTTACATACAAACTTGTGTGATTGGTCTGAGTTTCATTTGTTTACGTGGAAAACAGCTCAACACATCTTCCATGTTCCAGGCAGGACGGCTCGTCTGGTAGCACAGGCAGATTTCAGGAGCCATTTTTCAACTGCGTGTTTTTTGTTCTGTTATCGTGAAACATTATTTTTTTGAGCCTGTAAATGATCATTTCCTCTGAGCTTGTGAACTGAAGCAGTCGTCTCTCTCTGCCATGACGGGTGTGTTTACTGTGCTGTCGTAAATCACACACACGACCAAACACCACGACGTTACTGCAGCAGGACGGACAGGAGGTTTTAGTTTATGGCAAATAAAACCATTGGTGTTTGATCTTAAACATCCTGACCAAACACTTTTTCCTTGTGTCTAATTATCTTTAGCCAATCAGTCAACTGATCTCATTGATTTGACCCAGTAAGAATCGAGCAGGGCAGCCAGTGGGGTGGCGCTACGTGTGGCCCTCTGGGTAATGTAGTTAATGTTACTCACCATCAGCCAGATTCAACTGAACTGGTAGATTTATCAGAAGTTAAACACTGAAACAGCACCAGTTCACTTCCTCTGGACCCAGACTGAGCAGTTTCAGGCGGGTCAGGGTTCACACCTCCCCAAACGGACCGGACTTTCTGGACAAACGGACTGGAGTTTGATTAAAGTGAACTAAACAGAGCTGGTGTGAATTCAGCCTAAAACTCTCCAGAAGCCAATCTGATGAATTCAAACAGGATCAAATCTAATCGAAGCCACCAGGTTACCAGACCTGCAACCTGCAGAACGGAGCTTATGAAGAGAGACATTTAATAACCACCTAATATAATGAAACTTAATTTTCTTATTTCTCATCTCACAGTTGGACGCCCGGTCTATATGGACGTATTAAATGGATTTTTTAACTTGTACCACATTATTAACCTCTGTGTGAGATAATAACCTGAAATGAATGCAGAGCCTTTGTCCCACTTCACACAGTCATTTTTTATATCTTCTTAATGGTGGCATCGCCAGCTAATTAAAATCAGATGAGCAACATGGCATTTAAATATCAGAAATAAACTTCATATTTAAATATAAAATGTTTATTTTCATGGAAATCATCTTGTAAAATGACTTTTCTGCCGTTTTCACAGCTTTTCTAGTTTTGGTCCAACAGCCGTTGTATTTGGGTCAAACAGCATTAACCTTATTTTTACTGAGCATCAGGTCTAATCATCGCTCTCTGTCTGTCTGGGTCTGACATGTGCATGGAGCCGTTTCCCATTTCTGCATCCAACTCTGTCTCCTTTCGTGCTTGTCAAGATTAAAAGTTCATCGAGTCAAAAATGTTTCAGGCCAGGAAGGTGCAACTTGTGTTTTATTAATGAGCAGCTAAGAGGCTGCTGCAGGGCATCCCCCATTAGCATGGAGCTGGGTTTGTTAGCTGATCCGCATAAACAGGGCAGGATTCAAGCAGTTCAGAGACCAGAGCTGGAGCAAGAGAAGCAGCAGAGGTTAGGCAGCGCAGGTGAAGACGAGCAGAAAGGTGTGAGCCCTGAAAGACGGGGCAAAGGTCACAGAGAGCGGCGGAGAAAAGACAGGAGAATATTCCATTTCACAGGGAAGTCACAAGGGATTTGTGCAACCACTTAACACAAGACAAGTGTCTCCCCATGCACACACACACACACACACACACACACACACACACACCAAGCTCCCTAAAGGTATCTGTCTTTGTCTGCTCTCACTGAACACGCCCTGCATGGTGGCATCATCAGATGCTGCTGGTTCTCTGAATGAGGCCTCATTTCGGTCTGCAATCTTTACAAAATGTTTAAAAAAATCTACTTATAAAGCTTCAAATGGTTCAGAAGAAAAGCAATAAATTAAAAAGTCAATGGAGGATAATTTCTGTAAAACTTGAACTTAAATAGTGAAAGTGATATGAAGATCTGGGCAATAAATCAGTAACAATAAATATATCGCAGTAAAAACACATGAACAATAGCAATAGATAATACATCTGATAGGATATTCAGTAATTTATCTCAACTCTGATTATTATCTGTTTATCTCATCCATCTAGTTTAAATGAACAAATCAGATGTTGACATAAACATTTTGAATGAAAAGGAAAAGTTTGGAGAAAATGATGTATCCCTTCTGTCACAAATCAGTTCATTACAGCATTTTCAACTAAACATCAACCAACCATCATCCAGACAGAAAACCAGGCCGTGTGTGTGTGTGTGTGTGTGTGTGTGTGTGTGTGTGTGTGTGTGTGTGTGTGTGTGTGTGTGTGTGTGTGTGTGTGTGTGTTTGATCAGGATGTGAACCGATGAGCTGATTGATCCACAATCCTTTCTTAGCATCAACTTTTTTGACACGTGATCAAAACGACGACATCCTGGTCAAAGTGCTGAGATAAAAGCAGCGATAAAATTTAACGGCCAGTTAAAGCTATCAAGCTGTTTGCATTCATTTTTCCAGAGGTAAAAGGAAGCATGATAACTCTGCTGCAAACTGTTTGCTGCAGATATAAAATCTGTTCCTTCCTGCCATTAAAACTCTGCTGCTGGTTCTGTTGGTAAAAGAAAGAGCAGCACATTCAATAATGGACAACAAAAAGATGTCAAAATATTCACGTTAAAAAAGCAAAAACCAAACAGAACACATCATTACGTGATGCAGAAAGAGGCAGAGCAGGATCTCTGCTCAGTTCTTCCTGGTTTTCCAAACAAATTAAACTTCAGTTCATGTCCAACATTTTTAAACAACTAAGTTATTATAATTACACCTCAGTTATTTTTGCTCCATTTTTTTCTCTCCACAAATAATCGTTTTGTTTAGGATTGTAATTATTTTGCACACAAGTGAAAGTCTGAATATGTCTCTTATTCTGCTTCATTAAAGACAATTATTTAAAAAATGCATGAGTGCAGAACTTAGACTGTGTTGTGCAGCAAAACTGTTTAATTCTGTGATCAATAATTAGTTGGTTTTTAATAACTGATGATGAACATCAAAGAACATGTTGGATTTTTTCTCATTTTGAAGGGAAAATTTCAATAAATCTTTCTGGAAAAAGAAAACCCCATGTGCAAACATCCTTGAATTTTGGTTTTGTCCCGTTTTTTCAACCAAAACATCAACATGAGCAGCACACAGAAACCCTGACAGCCGCAGTACGTAGCTGGGAGAGCGAGGCGGAGGCCGGACGGTGACGCCAGCGTCTCCAGGTCGGGGATAACGCAGAAGGTCGGGGGCCGCCTGCTGCTCCCTGATGGCACAATTAGAGCTCCGCTACAGGAAAAACGTGAAACATGGTCTCCCCTCTCAACCAGAACATTGTTACACTAATTAATAACTTGGCTGCGTCAGAGCAGCTTTGGCACAGAAACTGCAGGAACATGAATAACAGCAGCAGCAGCAAACAGGAGGAAGGATTTCACTGAAGAAAATCCACAGCCTTTTAAGAAACGTATTCATGTGTCATATTACTCCTGCGGTAAACTGCATTTTAAAGTGTGCTAAAGTTTAAAGGCAGAGAAAGTCTGAAACCTGGATAGCTATCGTTAGCTTTAGCATGATGCACAGAGAAAACATGGCAGAACCCAGACTGACCCTGAGACCTGCGACCCAAACGTCTTCACTGATGTTACAGCAATTAAAACCTTCAACCAGTTATTTGATTGTTTCCACTCATATCTGTGTTTAAGCACTCAAAGTTTTCTAAAACATGCCTGGAAGAATCAAACCAACAGTCCAGGTTTGTTTCTGATGAGCGAATAATAACATGATGAAAACTCAAATAAACGCTGATTTTGTATCAATTCCCCTTTAACTGATACTGTTAAGCCTTTTGTTTATAAAACATAGTTTCATTTTATATACTAATTCAAAATGTCAGAACCCATGAAATAGCTTTAAAAGGGCAGTATTATGTATTTTCTGACACAAAATTCAATTTTACAGCATAATTAAATAACTATGTTGCCTTCAGTTGTTATAAAAATGCTGAATACACAAAATATCAAATGACATCAATATTTAACGCCTTGAAATTGGGCCTGTGTCTCTTTAAGAAGCTCCTGCTCTTTCTGAAACTCAGCCTTCAGGAAGTCTTGGCAACATGACTGCTCCATAATGAGCTCAGTAGCTCCACCAGGTGTTTGCTAATTGCTGCTGGCTAGTCTGAAGGAGCTGAGTGGCTGCTCTGAGAGGCAGAAGCTCTGAAAGATGGAAACTGCAGAGGAGGAGCTGCACCCCAAAGCCGGGCTAAGTCCACCCAGGTGTTTTGTGCAGCTGAAAGGTTGCCATGGAGATTAAAGGATTTCTCTGTGCAGCCTACTGTAAATTATTATTTATCACAAATCATAAAATGTATATAACTTGTCTGTAATTAGAGGCTTAAACTTTCTATATTAATTCACAAACTACAACTTGATCTGACTCCAGTCTTGATCCTGGACATTTTTACATCGTTTATTATTCTGACGTTTTCTGTTCAGTATTGTGTTCGTTTCAGTTTTCTCGCTCATCCTTTTTACTGCGTCAGTTTTGTATCCTGTCAGGACCCAGTTCTGCTCCTCTCACGGTCCGGTTGCTCCTGGTTTCTGCTGCTTATCCGACCCGGTTCCGGTTTGGTTTGGTTCTGTTTGGCGGTCAGACAGTGTTACACTTTTGTTTTGAATGAGATTCTTCTCATGCTCATCAAACCAACCCGAGATGTCACCACTTAAACCCTAAAATAAATCCTTTGTTCTGGCTCATAGTGGCTCCTTTTGGTCAGTTTCTCCCCTGCCAGTAAACAATCCAGTTTCCTTGACATTTTCTTCCTTCCATAATAAAACAACAAACATATAAATGTCCATAACTGGATAGAAATCCAAACGAACAGAATATAAAATGTTTTCTCCAGTGAGAAGCTGAGCTTATGGCTGCTGAAAGCCTTTACTCCTGAGTTTTGATCACAAACATCTCATGGCCTCCAGTCCTGCAGACAGCGATCCGTTTCCCTCCAACAGAAGCTTGTAAACCAGCAGCTGTTGCCACAGAAGGCTGAGCAGCTGATCAGTTCGGGAACGTCGTCATGACGCTCAGCATGTGAAGCCGATCACAAGTTTGTTTCTTTTTGCATCACATGAGACTATTTTAGGTTCAAAGCTGTTAAAAAAAGTATTGTGTGAAAGAAAAGTTGTCACCCATTCATGCATTTGCAAAAATATTCTTTGTTACAGCTAAAAATACCTGCAGTCAAACTCCTGATCTGAGGAGTTTAACGTTCATCTGCATCCTCTCAACATCCATCCATCTCCTCTCAACCTGGATTAATATTTTAACGCTTCAGACCATAATCATATCGCAGCTCCACAGTCTGAGCAGGATCCAGACTTTTCGTAAAACGGCCCATTAAGATGAACTTATGAGCTCATAAAACAGTTGAATGAACATGTGCCGCGCTGCAGAATGTGAGATGAAAAGAAATTACAGAGTAGCTGCACGTTTACAATCCTATTGGCTGAGATCTTCCACTGGGAGGAAGAGCTGCAGATTTCTCCTCACATGGAGTTCAGCCTCCTGCTGGGCGGGAAGGGAGGCTGGACAGAAACAACAAGACCGAACCCAACTGTCAGCCAACACTTTGAATTCACTTACATGTTTCATACGGATGGAACAATTAATCAGATTAATCATGATTTATCCATTATTGAAATTATTGAAATAATCATAAGCTAATCTAGTAATTGATTGATCGTTAACTGGAGCATACAGACTCAAAAATGGCAATTTACAAAAAAAAAAAAACATATTTAAAGCAGTAATTAAGCCAAAACTTTACAAAATATATAGATTTTGTAAAAAAAAAAAAAAAAAAAAAATCAGTCTTAGCTTCACTCAGTTCAGATTCACTAAATTTGAGCTGATTTAGTGAATCTGGACTGAGTGAAATAAAATGACTATTTTCTTATTCAAAGTTGGAATTGAATTATTTGTTTATATTCATATTTTAATGTTTTTCTAATATATAAAAAAGACTCCAGTGGTTAAGAAGAATGTGACAATTTTCTTTTCTGATTACTCGTCAGAATAACTTGATCAATTAATCGATTACTAGAATAATCAATGCTAGCAGTGCTAATGTTTTCTTTTATCCAGGACTGACAGGAAATGATCAAATGCTTTTTCCTAATAGTTTCAATGTTCTGACCTGAGAGGTTCAGAATCCTCTGACTCCCAAAAAACGGCGTTTTATTAGGAATATTTTTTTAGTTATTTGCATTTAAAATGAACAAATTTCACTTCTTTTGCAGCAAAACAAGCAGAAAACTTTAGAAATGCATCCCATCTTTAGCAGGAAGTAAAAGCAGGCATTCATCTTTCTGTTTCTCTTCTCAGGTTGTGAAATTGAGGAGCGTCCCCCTGAGGCCCCCTGCTGACTGATAACAAGCACTGCGTGGGAGCTCAATGAGTGTGTGCTGCTAACCAGCGCTCCACCTGTGTGTGTGTGTGTGTGTGTGTGTGTGTGTGTGTGTGTGTGTGTGTGTGTGTGTGTGTGTGTGTGTGTGTGTGTGTGTGTGGCACCATGCTGTGGACGGTGCTGCTGGCTCTGCTGGTGCTTCTCCTGCTGCAGACTCAGCTCTCTGTTTGCTTAAGGGATCTGCGCAGCGGGGGGTCCGTTTCGCCTCTTCACTCTCCTCCTCCATCCTCTTCCTCCCCCTCCTCAGCATCATCATCCTCCTCCTCTTACAACGCTACCCAGCAGCGGCTGCCCGGAGCTATTATCATTGGCGTGCGGAAAGGCGGCACCAGGGCCCTGCTGGAGATGCTCAACCTGCACCCGGACGTGGAGGTGGCGAAGGCCGAGGTAAAACTGTCACAGAAGAGCAAAACTGACCGAATCAATCAGGGTTTGTGAAGCATATCGTCAACTTTTACCCATCATAAAGAAAATTCAGAATCTCCAGAAATTTTACTGGACAGTACATCTGTTTGACTGAAACTTTTGCATTCTTTGGGTGGTTTAAGGATGATGTGTAACTTTGACTCACATTTTAGATTAAACATATGGCAGAAAAATCTGAGGCTGTTTTCACACCTGATAGTTGATAGACTCGGTTTGTTTAGGGACCAAATATGCAACATTTGTTCCATTTCCAGCTGCTGGTTCTTTCTCTCTGCTCTGAGTCAAATCAACCAAAACATTAGAGCAACCTGTTCCCCTCCTCGCCTGTGGGGGCGCTGCACCAAGAACCACTGAAGGAAACGACACAAAAACCTCTGAAAACACTGAGAGCAACTTCCTTCCTCACGAACGTAAACAAAAATGTAGTGGCATCAAATTGTAGCAGCTGTAGGATTTCTCTTTTGTTTTTGGTACAAGACCACGGGTCATTTCTCCTGCTAGCGCTAGGCTAGCATGTTTGTTTTGGTGGCATTTACCCAGAATGCTCAGCCCTGTTGTCCACTTCCTGTTTTTGGAGCGTTCTCTGGTCCGCTTGGCGTTCACATATGCATCCGAACTGAATGAGGGTTCACTTCAACTGAACTGAGACCAAGGTTTTTAAGTGGACCAGAGTTCAATTATTTGGTTCATATCAGATTTGATTATTCGTTCCTACTTTCACGAGCAAACCAGACTTTCTAGACAAACTGGAGTTCTGTTAAAATAGACTGCATAGAGTTGGTGTGAATGCATCCTTAGACTGATTTATAGCATCAGAGTATTTAGAGTAAAATGTTGCTTTCAAAGACAATGATTACGAGTATCTGAACCAGCCTGAATAAAATCAACTGTGCTTAGACAGTCAGTCAGAAAGAGCTCCCTCTTGTGGTTTGCAGACATAAGCACCGTAGGAAAATGTTCCAGTACACTCGGGGTGTCCAAAATGAGGCCTGGGGACCATTTCTGGTAGGGCTCTCTAATTAAAAAATTGCCAAAATGTAGAAAAAAGTGAAGAAAACTACAAACAAATTACTTCTTAACTTCTTCAAATGGAAAATGTAAGTAATCAGGTTCTAGGTGTCTTTGTTGTTTGGTTTTCTCCTGGGTTTGCATTTTTTATCTTTAGTTTCTGTTTGGATTTTTCATAATTAATGATTAATCATCATTAATTATGATTAATCGTGTCAGCCGTAGTTTGTTGATTCTTCATTTTTAAACCTTTCCCAGGTCCACTACTTCAACGTGGAGGAACATTTCCGCCGGGGTCTGGCCTGGTACCGAGCCCAGATGCCCTTCACCCTGCCGGGCCAGCTGACGGTGGAGAAGACCCCCGGCTACTTCGCGGCCCCCCAGGTTCCAGTTCGGGTGTGGGACATGAACCCGGCCGTCCGGCTGCTGCTCATCGTCAGGGACCCGGCGGAGAGGCTGGTCTCCGACTACACCCAGGTCCTCCACAACCGCCTAACGCAGCACAAGCCCTACCAGCCGCTGGAGGAGCTGCTGCTCCACAAGGGCCACATCAACCACGGCTACAAGGCGCTGCAGAGGAGCCTGTACCACCTGCACCTGGCCCGCTGGCTGGAGGTCTTCCCCCTGGAGCAGATCCACGTGGTGGATGGCGACGCGCTCATTCGGGACCCGTTCCCGGAGCTGAGGAAGGCGGAGCGGTTCCTGGACCTTCCACCCAGGATAAACCCCAGCAACTTTTACTTCAACACCACCAAAGGCTTCTACTGCCTCCTGTCCGCTGGACATGATAAGTGCCTGGACGAGTCCAAAGGCCGACCACACGCTCCGCTGAGCACGCAGGCCTTGAAGAAGCTCTGCCGGTTCTTCAGGAAGCCCAACAAACGCTTCTTTGAGATGGTGGGAAGGTCGTTCTCCTGGTGCTGATGAAACTGTCGGGGACAGACGGAGAGGGAAACTGTTTCTGATGGCAGATGATGTTTTTCTAAATACCTTCTCAGGTATAAATGAGCTGCACTCACGTGGAAGTGACTGAAAATGTGGTGGATTAAACCCGAACCAAGCCGGTGCCTCTTCAGGAACAACGAAGCTACAACAGCTGTGCCATTAAAGAGCTCAGAGCAACATGTTGGCTCAGTTCACGGACAGGAGCTGAGCAGATGGCTGCCATGTTTGATTGTTGCACTAATGACCAAATTGCATTAAAAGTCAATCAGTGTAAATATTCTCAGTTCAGAAGCTTTCGCTCTCATTTCTAAACTGCTGTACAAAAATGTTTGCTTTGTGAAACGCTTCGTTTCTCATCAGCTGCTTTTGTTTCCGTTTATTAGAAAATCTTAGTAAAGACAGATAGTCTTGTAAAAGTATTCTTACCTTTACAACTTTTCACATTTTGTCATATTACAACCAAAAACCCGACTCTATTTTATAAGCTACAGGACTAAACGCAACATTTTGAAGTGGAATAAAATAATTTCTAAAAAATATTACTAGAAATTTTACAAAGTGCGGCATGGATTTGTATCCATTGTCTTTTATATCAGTAAACCTAAATAAAATCCAGTGCAAATTTTCCCATTCAGAAGTCGCCTAAAATCCATTTGTGAGAAATTTAGCATCAGATTAATTTACATGTGAGTTTAGAGACCAGCTTTTTGGCCTGAACTCTAAAAATCACAAAAAGAAAACTCAACGTTTGGTACAAAATCTACGAGACACAGGAAGCATACAGAAAAACGTTCTTTAATCAGATGAGACCAAAACTAAACTTTCAGGCTAACATGCAAACAGCAGAAAACTGACAGTTCACATCCGACCCCAACACCACAGCAGCTGCACTGTAAAACTGTACAATTTGAAATGAAACGACATTCTAAAAGACTCATGATTATCAATGAAATGTTTTTTTGCTAGAATGAGGCGGTTTTGCAAATCTACAAAGGAAACACTTTCTCACATCACACATGGTTATACTACTGACGAAAAAGACGAAGAAGAAGACAACAGGAAGTGGACGATGATATCGATCCGTCTTGTTTCTTATTTCTGACAGTCACAGAAAAAATCTCAGCATGTCATTGTTCATAAAGCGTTGTGTCATTCAAAGTGTTGGATCCAAAGCTCTTTCTCAGAAATCCCTAAACATCGCATGAATACATAGCCATGTATTTCAAATTGATTTAAATAAAAAATGTGAAAACGATGAATTCTTTTACTCCACTTCAGAAATGTGCTCCTTTATGTTGGTCTTTCTCCTGACATCCCAGTGAAACGCACTGAAGTTTGTCATCACAACATGACAAAATGTGACAAAGGTACCGATACTTTAGAACTGCACTGTGTATATATATTAAATTTCTAGCCTTTTTATAACGGCACATTTTCATTTACTTTACAAGTGAAGCCCAACATGGTGTTATTGTTGATATCTGTAGTTTTTTTCCTAATGTCCTAATAAATGCATTCAGACTTTCCTTCTGTCTCCTGCCTGAGTGCAGAGATCAGCTTTAAAGGGTTTGAACACATCAAACATAAATGAGCAAACGGGAAAACCTGAAGAAGACGTTCGCTGTCAGAGACTCGGTCTTTACATCCAGGATCAAAGCCAGCTCCGTTTCATCACCGACGTTTTCCTGATAGGAAATTAAATCACCACCGACTGAAAGCAACAGCTGCAGGTCAGCAGATGAGTTCACTCCGTCTCTTCATTCAACCTCCAGCCATGTTTACTTCAGATAACAGTAAGAAAATAAGCACAGATGGTTTAGCTATCCACTAGTTAAGGACATGGTGCCTTTTTGTAAGATTTTCATGATCCTAAAGTCAGCTGCTTTGTTACTGTTAATGTTTTTCTTTGGTTAAAATCACAAGACTTTGAAGAAAGCAGTTTCTGCACCGTGAGGAAAACGGAGCAGAATCAGAGCTGAAGGCTGACCTCCGCCTGCCTCCCTTCCACCGCTCCCAGGAGGAACCAGAAACACGGAGACAAAGACGGGCAGGGCGAAGGATGGAGACATAAACAGATTATTCTTTGAAGACGTGAACAGCCTTTCATGTCTCCTCTGGTTAGGAGGACAACATGGCCAAAGTCACTTCAATCACAAGGTAACTTCACTTCAACAGTTCAACTTCATGAGTTTGAAGAAGCTTCTTTGCCAACTTTGTGCTGACCTGAGAGTGAATCTCACACTCAGTTTCACTTTAAAAAGTCAGGATGAACAGACAAAAAGGTTCCCTTTCCATGTCAGTGCTACGGCGTATTGAGACCAATCTGTCCACACCCATATGTCTGGATCTGGAACGTTTCATGGTGTCGAGTGGGGAATCACATGAGGAACCATGTGATTCTTACTGTGTTTGTTGGCCCAAACAATTCAAACAATTACTGAAAGCAATTTTTATATGCAAAAACTAAACTGAACTATTTTAATCAGAAAGAGTAACTGGGAGGCTGGAGCCAAACAACTAAAACCAGATAGAGACCTGAAAATAACGTGCAAAAATAAATATCAACCACAATGTATTTACCTGCCAAATCATAACATGGAGGAAAATATTGGAAAATACAAGACAATAAAGAAATGGGAACATTTCTGAAAGAAGGTAAAGTTTTGTTTCCCTGGATTTCAGTGTGTTTTGTTATATTTGAAATCCTTAAAATGATTTTTTTCCTGAATGTTTGCTTCGTCTAACATGTTTCTTCACCTGTTTTCTTTCTCGCTCTGCGTTTGTGCCTCAGTTCTGGCTTCTGGTTCTGCAGACTTCAGCTGCAAAACATGGACGCTTTCGGTTGTTTATTTTAAAAAATGTAAAACAGGATTTTACCTGGGAGGTTTGGCACACAAACAGGTAACAGATACAAAAATAATCAGGAACCAGAGAATCGATCAGGGAACATTTCAAACACGGATGCAAGTTGCACCCAAAGGTTTTACGGTTTTCCTCATCAGCTTTGCATTTGGCCTACATCAATCCCTGCATGTCAGGCTGAAAATGAAAACAATATGAAAAGATGTTCAGGATTTGGTACAGCATGCATTAAACATGAGTCTTCCAGGTGAATCACCAAGTATGTGGGAAAAAAACCTTGAATTATTGAAAGAATGTTTCACAAATAAATGCAGCTAATTTATTTTACAGTGAATAATATCAGCAAAATGTTTTTAGAAATAACTATAAATAAAAAAAAAGTTCATGGCTACAAACATAAAAGTTTGATTTAAAAAAAAAAGTCCTGTAAACATTTCCTGGGGAAAATGTTAGCTTCTCTAAGCTAAGAGGAATTTAGGATTGATTTGTTTCAGACAGAACTCAGATTTTTTTCTGAGTTCAGGATTCATCCAGACGGTTCAGAGGAAAAACTCCAAAAACATCACAAGGAATCCTGTTTCCCAAACCGCCTTCATCTGTTTGCTGACCTTTTCTGACAGGTTAGGAACATGCAGTTGGTTCACATTAGCATGCATTGGTGAGATTTAAACTTAAATGAAGATAAAGTCTCTGAACATAAAGACAGAACAGAAATGATCAGAAAAACATCTTCTAAATTACAATAAAATGACATCATGAATCTCTTCTGATGAGGTTTGGAGCCTCATCAGCATTAATATCCTCATAATCTCATAATCTCTCCTGGTAATTTATGAGTCAAGTCAAATTTATTTGTATCACATTTCAGCAACAAGGCAGTAAACAATAAAAAACTAAACCTTTACATGCAGTGGAATAGCAATGAATACTAATGAGAATCTGGAATACAAATTAATATTAACTGTTCGAGTTTATATTAAATCGAAGGCAATTCTATTTTTTTCTTGTTATTTTTACTATAATTTAAAATAACTCTGTGCTTCAATATTTTTGACGTTTTCCAGAAGTTGCTTTTTTTTTATTTTACTGTTAAATATATTAAACTTACAGAGCGTTTTTCCAGTTTCCCCCTGATGTGACCAGAGGAAGGAAAACAGTTTGTAACTTCAGTTTTGTAAAAGTTCTACAAATAAACTTATTTGCTGTCATAAAACCAACGCTTACAGTGCGCCCTCTGGTGGCTACTGCTGACATGCCAGCTCTTTACTACATGCTGCGCATACGGGCGCCACCCTGGAGGGGGCGCCAAAGCGATGGGGGAAAATTATTTCTAATCGGCATTTTCTGTATTAACAGTTTGTGTAAATAGATAAAGATTTTTACTCTCTATATTTCCAATCAGCTGAAGTTAAATCTTAAAAAATGCTAATGACTTTTTCTCCTGAAGTCCTAGAAAATGATCAACAGACAGCAAAAGGCAACACAAACAGCGGTGCTGCCCTTCAAGGACCAGCAGGTGGCTTAAATAAAGCAAAGGGCGAGAACTAAAGAGCAAGACGAATCGCTCAGCCTCGGATTCCAGACATCAGGGGTAATTCTCGTGATTTACTTTGAACCAGTGGCTGAACTGCCCTCGTTCACGTTGGTGAAGCTCAAACTGAGACAGAAAAACTCCATCAGTCCACTTTGGTTTGAAGGAGATGAGAATCTGAGGCAGAGCTGCTGACCACACAACAACCTTTCCCAACTTTACTGCCTGAAACTAACATTTAACATCCTGACACATAAAACAGTCGGTGTGTTCTGGTTTTTTAGAGCTTTGTACCATCTGGCTTGTGGTGAATTTGATGGGAAATCCAGTTGTGAATAATCTGATTACAGATGACTGAAGTTATATTTGGGCCTAAAGAGGAATGACAGTCAGCACAGAGCTTCAGTTGTAACAGCTGGAAACCAAAGATCAGGATGGACTCTGATCTGATGCTTCAGAGCCACATAAAGACGGTTCCAAAGTCGGCCTTCCATCGCATGAAGAACATTTCCGAGGTTAAAGGTCAGATGTCCCAGGAAAACCCAGAGAAACTCATCCATGTTTTTGGTCACATCGATCACTGCAGGCGTTTTTCCTCTCCACTGTCACTACATGCTTGTCCAGGAGCGAATGCTGTAATCTACTGGAAAGTTTTTAAGCTTATTTGAATAATTATCTGGAATGATGCGATATTTTTGATAATTTTAATTGAAAAACTATTTGTAAAGCGCCTTGAGATAAATGAGTAAACTTTATTTAATAACTGGATCAATGAGTTTGAATGTAACATTTATCATGTAAAGACCTCTGAACTGCCTTACTGCTGAAAGCTGCAACACAAATAACCTCGTCCTGTCAGACGGCCTGAAATGCTGGAATTAAAGAAGCAGATATGAAGACAAGTTAATTATGTGTTTAACAGCTGAATCCTTGTTCAGTTCCAGTTCTGACTTGACCATTAAATTTTGCACATTAAGACAGATGCAGTCAGTGCATTAAATCGCTTGACATCGCCATGTTTGTTCTCGTGGCGCCCCCTGCTGGTATGTTACAGATGCTGAAGGCGCTTCTGTCAAAAACCAGGAAAAAAAATTAGTTTTCTGTTTGACAGGAGTAAATACCCTCTAAAATAAAAATTACTGCAAACAGAAATATTTTGCAATAACTATTGATCATTAATATTGCGTTAGTTAACGCTGCTGCTGTTTTATTTATCGTTTTGTCACATCGTGAACCATAGAGGGAAAAGTTTCAAACAACGCCAAGGACAACATGTCAAGGGTATTTATTTAAAAGATAAAATATGCAGTCATTGTCCTGAACACGCAACTATTAGAAAACGCTTCGAGTCGTTAAAAATAAAATCAAATGGACATGCGAGGACAGTTCTGTCTGCCAGTACATATAAAAACTGCAGGTAGAAGTTTTGATCTTCTCACTGGTTTCCTGGCGTTCAGCTGCAGCGTCAGAACGCCGCGGCGAACCGGAGGAGAAAAACCAAACACCGTTCGCTCAGTGTTCCCAGATCACATCTGTCAATACGGAGTTTCAAGTTTAACAAGTTTTAAACACTGTAAACATTCACAAAAAGTAAAACACTGTAGCAGACTGGTACAGTACGTGTTCATTGATATTTTGATGCTAAAAGAAAAACGGCATCTCTGTGCAGTTCAAAAATATTACAGTAATAGAAGCAAAAAAGTCACATTTAGCTGCTGTTACCAAATCAACCATCATTTAAAAAAAAAAACAAGTTATAGGAAATATTGTAACTTTAGGAAAAATAACCACAAAACAAGATTTTTTTTATATAAAAAATGTTTTTTTTTAAACAATTTCAGTATAAAACATCACATATTCCCAGGCCAATCAAACAAATTCACGGTCATTTCAATAATCATGAACTCCCCAATCAAACGGACTACAATGACATAAAAAAAGGTTTACTGCAGTTAAGGGGGTTTTCTGTACTTTTAACTATTTAGGGAGAAATATACCAACACAAAGTCTAACAATCACTCTTCGTTTGCTATAATATTAATAATAGAAAAGAACAAATGTGAACTCCTGGTCCGAACAAAGCCCAAGCCCCCAAATTTCTGGTCAACGTGGCGTCTACGCAGTCTTCTGCTGGCCCTTCTTCCCGATGAGGGATTTGTGGATGTGAGGGATGACACCTGACAGAAACACGCCACACTTCAGTCAGACTGAAACCACCTGACACGACTGCACAAACACAAAGCAACCGTAACGATGCACGAGGAAAGCAAGAGCTCCTCACCTCCACCAGCAATCGTTGCTTTGATAAGAGAATCCAACTCCTCATCGCCGCGGATCGCCAGCTGCAAGTGGCGGGGAGTGATACGCTTCACCTTCAAGTCTTTGGAGGCGTTTCCTGCCAACTCTAGTACCTGATCAGATAACACGCATTTATCAAACATTCAGACACAGCAGAGCAGCAAGCACACCCAGAGCAGGAGGACGTACTTCAGCGGTGAGGTACTCCAGGATGGCGGCGCTGTAGACGGCCGCTGTGGCTCCGACGCGGCCGTGGCTGGTTGTGCGAGTCTTCAAGTGTCTGTGGATACGACCCACTGGGAACTGGCAGGAGGCAGTGACAAAAAACAACAACGAAGCAACTAAATCTTTCAGTTCAAGCAGGGTCGAATTAACATCTGCAGCGCAAAACCACAAACCGCCAAATGAAGAGAATATTTACCTGCAGCCCAGCCCTCTGGGAGCGCGACACCGCCTTGGCCTTGGCTTTCCCGCTGTCTTTTCCTGCCTTTCCTCCTGCCTGCAGAAAGACGCTGCCTCATTACTGACAACTAGACAACAAACTAAAACAACAAACAGAAGGAAACTTACAGATTCAGACTGAAGATAAGATTGAGTTTATATAAATAAAGATGATTATTATAAAAAAGATAAAACTGATTTAACAACACGCAGATAATGCAACATTATTTCACATTTCAATTAATCTGGATCAGCCTTCATCAGCTCTGGTTAAACTTACACATTTGATCTGAAATATTCCAAAATATTCACTTAAAATACAAGTTTAAGATTTAATAAACCTCAATTCTACTTTTACAAAATCCTAATATGTTTCTAGATTTTAGAATAATTTTAAAGACATTCAACAGGCATCCATCTGGCGAATCAAAAATACCTACAAGAATCAAAACCAGACCTGTTTATTCTGCAGTGGTTAAAAACAGTTTGATTTATAAACCCTCCATTTCGCAATTTTAATTTTATTTTTTACATTATTTCAATAACTTCAAATGAAATCCATCTTAAGTTATAACATTAAGAATAATTAAAATCTGGGATTCGTTATACTTTGCTAATTTGGTCCTAGTCAATGGTCATGCATGTGCCTACTCAAAAAGAAGATTTAAATAATTGTTTTCAAATGAGAAAAAGCATAACCATACGTGTTTACATAATATATTTTGATCAAAATAATCCACTGCAGGTTAGATCATGCTCAGTATATTACATCATGATCCAGATGCAGTCCTGATTACTTAAAAAATAAGAAATAGCCCTTTATTCAAGTGCTGAATCGGATGCGAACTTCAGCGCCGAACGTTACAGACGGTCGGTTGAGCAGCTTAGCTTTCCCGCCAATCTTAAACAAAACAAACCCCAAACGACAGTCACACGAGTCAGGCTAAACTGCGAGCCTCCAGGCGACCTCCACGCGGACTGGCTATGAAACTGAGCATATTCATCAAACACGCTCTAAAACAATAAAAACAAAACAAAAACATAAGCTGTCAGGGGGCTGGTGTCAGAATCCCCCCCACCGTCAAACAAAACAGACGCGCCGATTGGAGACTGAGCGGTCAAGTTTTCATTCACAGCCGTTGCAAAAGAAAAAGTTGCCTTTCATACTCCTCTGGCTGCTCAGCGACAACTCCAGACGATTTCCGTTAATCTACTCATTGATATTAAAACTTCCAGAAGACTACTAACCACCCACAACAGTTGTAGCACATAAAACATGTTGAATAAGCCTGCTAATGAGCCTTAATATGATTTAACATGAGCTACAAGTCGTAAAAATGACACTGTTGTTCGTTAAAGCCTGGATTATAAATGAAGCATTGCGCCCGAAATAAAAATGAAGCATAAAATTATAAATGTAACCCTGAACCAACGGCTTAAACAACGCATGCTAACTCGTTAGCTGACAGCCCGTTCAGCGAAGCTTTCTAGTCACTCGCATTCTAGTCGAAATTTCTCAGCTCTAATTCAAAACAGCACTTTCTGCCCACTGTGTTTATTACACCAAAAATACTCTAACGCCTCGGGAATGCATTCGGCATTAATCGGAGTTTACGTACCATTTTTTTTTCGTCTGGAAATTTGATTGAAGAACTGAGGAGTAGCAAACAATTTCAGCTCCCGAAAGCAAAGAAACAATAAACCCTTTTGCAAATCTTTTGCTTGCGACCCCTCGTTGGGAGCCAGGCCAGCCAATCAGATCGCGCGTTATTACTTCGAATCTGCCGTTCAGCCAATCATCGAAAGACGTGCAGAAAAACCAACCCATCCCCCACCCGAAGATCTCCATTGCTCTGTTTTTGCGCACGGAACCAACAAGTAGGCGGGACTACATGTGTGTGGAGTGTCCTTCCAGTCACATTCATCCCAAAAATGCACGATACAGTCATAAAGTAGAAATTAACTGTTGAATTATAATAGAACGGCATTTATAGCGTCTTTATATATAACATTCTGGTCAGGATGCATTGAGGAAATTGATATCCCATCAGTAAAATTCAGCCATGCAAAAGTTATAGGCCGTGGAAATACATTTGACATGCATTTAATACTAGGGGATAGCTGTCTTAGACGTATAAGAATAGATGTTTTCATAGGCCTCCGGAGCGTAAGGCAACGTCGCCGCCATATTTAGAGTGGCATTTTGTTGAAACTCATAAAAAAAAACTATTAAGAAAAATCAGTTAAAAGGTACAAAGTGTTAATACGATCAGTTGACACTGTGAGATATTGCCTTTATTTTAAATAACGTTTGTCATCCAAAACCAGAGACTTATCTCATATGCTTAAGATAATGAACAAAAAAAAATGTTTCACGTCCATGTTTTAATTGTAAANTTTTGATCATTTAAAATAACTAAGTGTAGTTATTTTAACCAGGGGTGAAAGTAGGTGGTTACAGTAGGACACTGCGTACCTCTAAAAGATTTAGCGGGGTTACGCAGTACCTGCAAGAGAGGGGAGCGGCTGTCTGCTGTAAAAAAAATAAAATAAAAAAGTCATTGGGTTCACTGTGCAGCTGTGAGTGCACCCACTAATCAGCCGTGACTGATTAGTTTTTCAAGAACAATCCAAAACGTGACTTAATCAGTTAATAAATAGCTCCTCCCTCCCCCCCATTTCATATTGTTTGTGAACTGTTCGTGCTTTAGTAGATCAGCGGCTGCAACACGTCGATCGCGGAAAGTTTTGAGTTGATCTCGGCATTAGATGACAAACTGACGCCGCCAGGACGCTGAGACCAGCAGGTCCTCCTCTGACTCCTTAAAACGTTCACAACAACAACAAAAAAGTCAACAAAACGTTTTCAAATTAATTACCCAACAAAAATAATAATCTCAGTAATTATTGTTTCAACAAGGTGTTGCGCAAAATTCTGTGCGTTTCGGTTCCATTATCAAAATAACTAGCAGAGCAGGAGTTTAAAATTAACTAATCAACCACCACTGTGTTCATGAGAGGCTTATTAATGATCGCAAAATAAATATTAAGCCTGAAAACCTGATATCATATCGGACTGAACGCTTTTAACGTAATCTGTGCTCGGCTCAAGAAGCGAGCGGTTGCCACGGCAACCGGTGTGCTTAAACGACAGAGAGAGACGGAGAGTAAAAAGTAGGAGTGGTTTAGAGTTGATCACCTGTTCAGTTATTTTACCTTTGTCTACCTTTGCTGTGGCGCTTCACAGCCGCTGTAGTTTCTGAACGTTCGATAAAGGACAAACTTGGAC
>NW_015113424.1:31029-32975 GCF_001443285.1 Poecilia latipinna | reverse complement strand
TCGTTTAAAACGTTTGTAACTTTATTAAAGAACAACAAAAAAATTAACAAAACATGTTCAAATTAATGACCCAACAACAATAATAATCTCAGTAATTATCTTTTCAACAAGGTGTTGCGCAATGCTGTGCGTTTCGGTTCCATTACCAAAATAACGAGCAGAGCAGGAGTTTAAAATGAACTAATCAACCTCCGCTGTGTTCAGGGAGGATTATTAATGATCGCAAAATAAATATAGAGCCTGAAAACCTGATAACGTAACGACTGAATGTTATGTTTTTAACGTAATCTCTGGTCGACTTGTGGAGCGCAGGAGGTTGCCATGGCAACGGGTGTGCTTAAATGACAGAGAGAGACGGAGAATAAAAAGCTGAGAGTGGTTTAGAGTTGATCACCTGTTCAGGTTGTTTTACCTTTGTTTACCTTTGCTGTGGCTCTTCACAGCTACTGGAGTTTCTGAACAATAAACTTGGACTAATTATCTCGTTCTTTGTGAGTATACGTCATTCACAACAAACATCAAACACGGTAAATATGTTTCATTAAGTATTTAACAGACAAATGGCTTCTTCCTCAATAATTATGTGAAATTAAATTAATTGTCTAATATTTAAAAAAATAGGTTGGGCATCTTGCTTTGAGCTAAGAGTCAGAGAGGCTTTTCCTCTCTCAAACTTTTTTTTCGCCTCTTATTTAGTGGAAATATTGATGTTGATGAGACTTTCTCCAAAATGATAACCTTTTTCAACCTTTATAGTTCTGCTATTGAAAATGAGGCTCAAACATTCACAAATGACATTGAAATAAAATCCAGTCCAACATCTGGTTTGAGGTGATTCCTCTGGAACCTGTTGGAGAAAAAACATCCCAACTTCAGAAGATGTGCTTTTAACTTAACAGAGCTCTGTGGTTCCTCCTATCAGTATGAGAGTCAGGGTGAGGAGGCATCATGTTAGGAAGACGAAGTGGAAGCTGCAGGATCTTCAGAACAAACAGGTCATGATGCTGGGCTACTGATTATCTCACTCCATGCCATGATGTTCAGGATTTAGGTCTCATGGCATCTCAAGGTGTCGACATTGCAGCCAGTAGGCTGAGAGAAATACAGCTTTATTTTGTAGCAATTCAAGAGCTACCAGCTTTTATCGCACAGAAACTCCAAAGCACACAAAGAAGCAATTGTGTATATATGTGTGTGTGTGTGTGTGTGTGTGTGTGTGTGTAACGGGTATTAGATATACAGATGAAATTCCTGCTAAAATATGTTTCACATATTTTAATTGTAATTGGTGGTTTTTGGCGCCCCCTACTGGTTACCTATAAATTGGATGAAAACCCAAAAATTCCACACAGTTGGTTCAGCGCTCTGTTGTGGTAAGTCAACAAATCCGGTTCTCTTCCAAATGGTGTTGGAGGTTTGTTTGGGAGGGTGACTGGAATCTTTGTTGCATTGCACAGAGCCATAGGTTGACCAGTAGAGAGGCTCACTGCGCCATATGTGTTTTATCAACCACTGATTACAGGTAATTATATTTATGTCAGTAATTTATTTTGTCAGATATGTGTATCAGTTTGTCAGTTGTGGTTGCCATTCTGTTTGTTTGTTGGGTTCTATGGCAACATGACATGTTTCTTTTCCACTAATCCCCAGAGAGCTTTTAATGACTGTTGTTGTATTTATTATTCATATTTTTATTTGTATTCTAAAACTATACGATCAAATGGCCTAGAAAATATAATGTCGGAATTCACTATAATTGTTTGTGAATTACACAGTTGGTTCAGCGCTCTGTTGTGAGCCATAGGTTGACCGGTAGAGAGGCTCACTGTGTTTTATCAACCACTGATTACAGATTGCAATAAATCATCTAAAAAACAATCAACTGGCCTCCAAGTGTGCATAACAGGACGGACGGGTAAAGACAGAGCTGTTACATATATGTATAT
>NW_015113424.1:23943-27706 GCF_001443285.1 Poecilia latipinna | reverse complement strand
AATGTGCAGTTCTAGGCACAGCCAAGATACTGGAGGAGAACCTGAAGCTCCCAGGCCTCTGGTAGAGGACCCGAGCTCAGAGGATGAAAGAGAGAGAGACCACCCGCGGAGGGTGAGAAGGGAATTTTTTTTTTTATATATATATATACTTTTGTCATAGTCCCCCAAGAATTTATAACTACTTTCACCCCTTATTTTAACTAAAGCAAAATTTATGTGAATTGTTTGGTGCTGATCACAGTTATTAGTATTAAAACAAGCATATGTTGTGTGTGAAAAATATTTAATAAAATTAACTAAAGAAAATCTTCGTGGTTTTTATTTATTCAGAAACCCCACGTCCCTGGGTCGTTTTGGAGGAGAAAGTGCCAATCCTAATATGGTGGACGCACTGACGTACCGTTTTTGTGGGGCAACGTATGGTCTACTCTTCTATGTCTATGAAAGCTGTTATGATTCGTAAATAAAATGTCATATGGAAGGCAGAGCTTGACATGATTGGCAGAGAAAAGGGCGAATGAAAACACCGAATCTTTTTATAATGCTTTCATTGGCAGCAGAATTAGCCAATCAGAGCCCAGAAAGCAGCTCCCGGTATTCTCCGCTAGGTGTGCTACCAGAGGAGAGAGAAGGGGGAGGGTTTGGGGGTCAGAGATACGCAGAGAGACGGGCTGCTGGTGGTGAAGATGGCGGATGGGGATAGCGGTAGTGAGCGCGGTGGCAGCAGCGGCGGCGGAGGGGGAGGAAGCGGTGGATTTCAGCATTACCAGCGGGAGCCAGAGACACAGGAGCTGGCTTCGAAGAGGCTGGACATTCAGAACAAACGCTTCTACCTTGACGTGAAGCAGAACGCCAAAGGCCGGTTCATCAAAATCGCAGAGGTCGGCGCCGGGGGCTCTAAAAGTCGTTTGACCCTCTCCATGTCAGTTGCTGCCGAGTTCCGCGACTATCTGGGGGATTTTATAGAGCACTACGCCCAACTCGGGCCTAGCACCGCGGAGCAGATTGCTCAGTCGTCCGGTGGGGACGACAGCGGGCCTAGACGGGCCTTGAAGAGCGAGTTTCTGGTGCGTGAGAACCGAAAATACTACCTCGACCTGAAGGAGAACCAGCGGGGTCGGTTTCTCCGGATCCGACAGACCGTCAACCGAGGCCCCGGTTTCGGCGTCGGAGTGGGAGGCATCCCCGGTGCCGGCATGCAATCCGGCCAAACCATCGCTCTCCCGGCCCAGGGGTTAATAGAGTTCCGCGACGCTTTGGCCAAGCTGATAGACGACTACGGGGGAGACGAGGAGGAGCTGGCCGGCGGCGGAGGGGCCGGGGGCTACACCGAACTTCCGGAGGGCACGTCGATCATGGTGGACTCCAAGCGCTTCTTCTTCGACGTCGGGTCCAACAAGTACGGGGTCTTCTTGCGGGTGAGCGAGGTGAAGCCCAGCTACAGGAACTCTATAACGATCCCCTTCAAGGCGTGGAGCAAGTTCGGCGGAGCGTTCAGCCGCTACGCCGAGGAGATGAAGGAGATCCAGGAGCGGCACCGGGACAAGATGTACGAGCGGAGAACCGGAGAGGAGTCGGAGGGAGACGACGTGGACGACGATTGACGCAGAGGGAGAGGCGGCTTTCTGTGGGCTAAAGTTTGACAACATGATGCAAAGCCTGGAGAGAAGAGCGACTATTTTGTGCATGACGAATCGAACTATAAAAAAAGGCTTAAAAAAAGAAAAAAAAAAGTATATTTGACTGAGAAATTTGTTTATGTAAGAGAAACATGTTCTAAAGTTTAGGTGGATGTTATAGCTAAAATGAGTGCAGACTGCAGTAGTCAGCCTCTGTATGAGATTCCCCGTTGATAAAGTATATTCTATTTAATATATATCTATCTATATATTGATTGTCCCATTGATAACCTCACATGTAGCCCAACAAGTTCAGTTTGGCAGAAACACAACAGTTGGTTACCTGGACTCCTGCTTGATATCCAATGGTGAGAGCTCACTCAGTGCTGACCTGTAGTCTGTGATGATGATGAGGATGATGATGAGGAAGAGTAAAATGTGACATACTCAAACCAGCAGTGGCTGTGAGGGAGTGCTGGCATCACTCACCATGGCTGTTTGTGCTTTTTCTAAAGCGATCAGAACCAAACGGCTCATCCAGACGGAACCGCCGCGTCCAGCAGGCGGTTCCGCCCGGCCTGGGGGCAGAACGCCCGGCCCTGGGGCAGTAGGGTTACCTGCTGTAAGCACATGCCATCTCGGCCTCTCCAGCCCAGTCCAGACCTGGTGCTGACCCGGCGCTGACCCTTGACCCTTGCTGCGGTGAGGCCTGCTCAAACGTGGCTTGTTGTGTCTCAGGGCTAAAACATAAAACTAAAATCCAAGCCCACATTTATTTTGGGAGGGTTTCCCAGCATTCCCTGTGCCTGTCGCTGCAGCTGAGTCGTCCGGTGCGGGGCCACCTTTGACCTTTGACCCGGTGGCCTTCTCGTTCACGCTGGTGTCACCGTTCCCCAGCTGCAGCTTAGCGTTGCCAGGTTTGATCTAGAATCACCTTCAGGGTCGTCCGTGTTGACTTGCTTAGGGTGCATCATTTGGATCCTCGAATCTTGAACTCTGACCTTTTACGACTGGAGCAACATTCAGTCTGATTGTAACAGAATAAATTAGGTGCTTTTGAAAAAGAACCTCCTGCGGGGGGAGTTGTATCTAAAAGATATACATATATAAATATATATATATATGTACTGAAAGAGATTTACTAACTAAAAAAATTGATAGAATTATTTTTAAAGAGATATATTCAAATATGTCTTAGAAATATGAGATTTATTAGATAATGCTGCCTACAGTGGCCTATTTAAAACACTAAACTTGGATGCAATGGTCCAGGGTTATATTTCATACCTGCTTTTCTTTTTTTTTCCTAATATATCTTTTATTCCTTAGAGGAAACTTAAAAAGAGAACAACAGATTGGTTCTGCCGTATGTTAAAGCAATTTGTAGAAGCAGCTTCTCTGAAGTCTGCGAACTCTCAGCACTCCAGGTCACTTTACCGCTTCGTTTTGTTCCCTCCTTTCAGTCCACCGCCGTTTTTCACTCCACAGCGTTTTCCCATCCACTGGCTTTCCATCAGTTGCCATGCGACAAACGTAAACACCTGCAGCCGTCAGCGTTTGGTCTTTAGTGCTCCTTTTACTGATGTTTTCTCTTTTTGCATGCCTGCTCTCTGACACAGAGCCGCCTTGTGTTCTTTTCTTTCTGCATTTTCAGATTTGCTGTATAATGGTATTTATCCTTTTTTTTTTTTAGAGCGGTTGCAAGTTTTATTTCTGTGCTGCAATAGACAAAAGTTTACTTTTCAGCCTGATGGTTTTTAAAGGCCACAGCGTTCCCGTGTCTTTGGGGAAACCTCACTTTCATCGTCCCTTTTCCTTTTGGTGTGAAAACTTCTCGTTGAATTTTACTTTTCCCCTCTCCAACACAGCAGAGAAATGCCATATATATACATATATAAATATAAAAAATACATGGGAGCAATAGATTTTTTCCTTTTCTATTGATATAAATATGCTATATATAAGATTACACATGCGATTTGAACTACATCCTTCTTCTTGTACTGTGTTACGTGAAATGGCAGCTGTTTCAGTCATGTGTGTTCTGCTGTAATATTCTACCAAGATCCTTTCAACGAGAAATAATAAAAAAAGGTTTTTGCTCAGGAGAGTTTTAGTGTTTTTCTTTATCTAGTTTTCAAAAG
>NW_015113424.1:17934-19015 GCF_001443285.1 Poecilia latipinna | reverse complement strand
ATAAATAAATTCATATTTTCTTGTATATAAAAGTCTTTTTTAGCTTTCTTTAACATGTCCCATCCAGCAGCGTGACACTCAGAGTGTCACGCTGCTGAAGCCAAACAGATTTACTTTCATCAGTGGAACATTACAGCTTTTGCAATGACGCGCCAGTTGGATGTACATAAAGTTTATTAGAAATTTATTTGGATTTTTTTCAAATGTAATGGAAGCAGAGACAGAAAAGAAAGAGAGGAAGGTGAGGAAAAGATTTAACTGTAAATAAAGAGAGAGTCTGTTTCTACAGAGAGAAAAAAAACGAAACCGAGAAACCACAGCAACAAAACACATGCACGAATAACAATGACTACAACATCACTGAAAAGCACATGGTGGAAGTTAATACCGGATGTATTTAGTGCCAACATTTGGTGTGAAAACAGCAGAATCTGGGCTGGGGTATGTAAACTTCTGAACGCCGTGTGACGGAGCGCTGATCCTCCTCATAGCGAGGCGTCAGGCGATCTGCACAGTGAGATTCAAAGGAATGCTGACATGTGTGAACAAAGACAAACGTCATGGCAACAGCAGAGACGTCTGAGGCGTTTTCATGACCTGCAGGGAGAGTGACCCTCACTGCAGCCATGACAACAGGCGCCGCTCACAGCTGGGCACTAACCGGATAACTAACCAGCAGTTTACTAACCTCCAGCAAAAAAAATAAAAAATGAAAAATGAAAAATATATATATATTAGCATGTAAACGTGCAGGAATTTGTTGAAGCATGAATTTTGGCAATTGCTGAATCATGAAAAACTATTTAAACAGATAAATGGTATTTTGAAGAATCTATTATTCTTTGCGTTCCTCTGGAGTCTTCAGGGCCACATAAAATGCTACAGCGGGCCGGATTTGGCCCCCGGGCCTTGAGTTTGACACATGTGCTCTAACCAAAGTTATTATAATTTGCTAAAGCTAACAAGATAACAGAAACTGAAATTGAGACTGAAATAAATAGAAGTGGTGATTGTAGATACATCCTTTGTTATGATTATGAATTTATGTAAAATAGATTCCCCCCCCCCCTACACAACCAGT
>NW_015113424.1:0-14547 GCF_001443285.1 Poecilia latipinna | reverse complement strand
ATTTCTCCTCCTGGCAGCATTTACACCAGAATCAGTTGTTCAATAATAATTGAATACAGTTTTTGAAAATAGTATCTTGTGTTTAGCATCCATTAGCCAATCGATATATAATCACAATACTTTGACCTTTTTGAATTTTGCTCCCAAAATTAACCATATATGAAAAAACTAAAACTACCACTATAACTAAAAATACTCCTAAAAGTACATTAAAAAGTTACTCAAGTAAATGTAACTGAGTAAATTTAGTTCTGAGGGCGATGAGCTGGATGTTGCCTTGTGAGGAAGATGCTGAACCACTCTTCCTCTTCCTCCTCCTCTTCCTCCCTTTGACCTTGTGATTCAGTCCGCTCCTTCATGTTCACACAGACACACATTTCCGGTTGCACACACCCCCAGTGACCTGTGGTGATGAGCAGCGCGCACAGAGGCGAAATGAAGAGCGATGGAGCACTAATGTGTTTGAGTCACAGGGAACAGCTCAAGGCCACGTGGTGCCGGCTGAGCCGGGCGCCAGAGGAAGAGAGGATTAGTGGCCCTGGTGTCCTGATGGCCTGCTGCAGAAACACAAGCCCCGCTAAGCTGCCATCCATCACCCAGAGCAGGTGAGGAGGGACAGACCGGCTGATCTCCCTGAACCGGAGCCCTGGCTGCCTCACGGCCGCTCGGCTCAGCAGATCCATCCTGCACCGCTGGGGTTGACGTGATAAATGACGTGAGAGGGCTTAAGGCTGAGTGTTTACAAACAGCATCTGTCATGAAACTTTAATACGTTCAAAGTGCACATCTAAGATCATGTGCTGTGCAGGACAGAGGCTTGTAAAAGTCTTCATTCTCCATTTAGTCACAAATTGCATTTTATTGGGAATTCTTTGGTTTAGAGAAAGAGGGATCAATGCTCACAACTGGAAAAGAAAAACTCGATGGGGTTTCTTTAAAGCTATAATATGTAACTTTTATTTTTTTAAAAAGGTTTTTCTTTTTTTTACATATTTGCTAAAACTGTCACCGTGTTGTGACAATTTGATATGAGACAGATAATCTGTGAAAACATCGATCTCCTCCCTGAGCTGCTACTGTCTGAAGAAATGCACCAAAAATAACCAATCAGAGCCAGGAGGAGGGGCTTAGTGCTGTCAATCAACCCTTTGTAAGTGCTGCTAAATGTGCTGATGGAGAGAAAACAGCTTAGCCTTACAAAAATAAGATGTTTATCTGTCATCATCGGTGGCTGTGCTAAATCAAATCAGGAGTTCTGTTATCAGACACAGAAGACAAAATGTTCATGATCATTTATGTTTTATGTCAGGCAGCTTTGAGTTGAGGCAGCAAAATGAAAAAGGAAAATAGTGCTGCCGTGGCATGTAAAGCATGAGAATGGAAAAACTAAAGAAAAAACAGAGCTGCACAAACAAAACTAAACTTAGCAAAAGTAGAGAAGAAAACCGATACAAAGATGTGACCCATTTAATCTGACAGAGCGAGTAATGAATGCACTGCAGCTGTGGTTATTAAATGAATTTATTTCTGAGGTTTGCAGAAGAAACAAGAGTTTAAAATGGAGAAATGAACCATAAATCCACCTGGAGTCCAGAAACCCAGACTTTCCTGATCCTAAACTGGAAAAATGGCTCGAAATCAAACCTGAAGCTGGAATTCCTCCTTAAAAGTAGAAAAGTTTTTCACCAGCCACGTTTAATATTTAAATATCAAGATGTTTTCTTAGGGAGGAAAAATAATCTGCTTAAGTTTGTCTTAAATAAGCTGCATTTTTCTGAAACATATTTCAAATATGTCATCAGTTGGACCTGCTTTTGAAGAATATATTACAAAATGTAACATATAACTTTAGATATTTTGGTACACTTTATAAAAATCTATATTTTCTAAAATATACTTTTTGTTACAATTAACTGGTAATAAAATTATACTTTGGACACTTTTTTATACGCTTTGCATTTATTTTAAAAAATGTATATTTTAAATCAAATGTATAAATGTACAATACTTTTCAGAAGTTGTACATTAGGTATTTTCAAATAAATGTTGTAATATTTAAACCTTAGTTTTTAATCATTCTTAAAATAAATACAATACTTGTAACTAACAGTGTGTCATTATGCTACAGTGAAACACTGTCAGTGATGTTTAACAAAGAATGTTTTGATTGTCTTAATAATTCTGTTACTATTGTGTGAAAATGTTAACAAAATAAAGCGAAACTCATAATGGAATTACAGTTACATGAGACTTTACATTTCCCAACCTTTAACCTTTTTATGCTTATATTTGACAAAGTAATAATAAAAAACTTGCTCACGGCTCCATATCACATATTTACATTTGGTGACGGAGGATCTAAATGCACAGCTGGTCCTTAACACTTCACTAATAAACGTGACTCTGCAGCTCCAATAATAACAGTAACAAACCAGCCGCGCTGGAACAACCTGCACGGAGGCAGAGGAAGCAGCGAGCCATCGGGGAAATGGGTCACCGGGGGCAGAGCCTGGCGGAACCGACGCTGCTTACGTCTGATTTGGACCCGAGCAGAGAAAATATCCTGTAATAAAGAAAGATATTTATAGCCTGTTGCCATGAGGGATCAACGTTCACCGCTGCGCTCTTAGGAAAAACGACATTTTCTATACAGTGTTGACGCAGCTTCGACTAACCGAGGAGAAATGATCCGCTCCACTGAAACGGTACAGCGATTAAAAACATTATTATCCATTTATCATTATTCGGCTAATATTAACAACACAGACCTGAAAAAAACTCTCAGTACATCTTGCTTGTGCCGCATTGAATCCAGTTTTTCCTCCAGAACTGTATTGATTGGTTTGAGTTTGGTAGTGAAACGATTAATCGTATTGATTGAAATAAATTAATTATTGAAATAATTGGCAACTAATTTAGTAATGATTAGTGATTAACTGGAGTATAAAATCAAGAATGACCATTTGCTGACAGAACAACACATTCAGAACAATTATTTGTTTCAAAACTGTTGAAAAAATATGTTCTGCATTTAAGCCAATAAAAACTTTTGTCTAAAACTCCTCCAGTAGTTTTAGTTTCACCTGATTCAAATTCTATATTAAAGACTCTTAACTCTTAAACCACGGGTCGGTCCTCGGCGGCATCCTGCATGTTTTAGTTCTCTCCCTGGTTTAATGCACCTGGATCAAATGATGGCTCCTTAGAAGGCCTGAGAGGAACAAGCTGAAAAGGTTGTTACTACCAACAGGGAGAGAATAAAACGTGCAGGATGCCGGGCCTCCAGGACACCCCTGTCTTAAACTCTTTATGATCAGCTTTTCTCTTCCAATAAATAATTGGTTAATCCAATAAATAGTCAATATATCAGCAGAATTTCCTGCACCAGCTGGAGTCCGTCTGAAAACCAAACATGACACAGCAGCCCGACCCATTGAGAGGGCGCCGCCCTACAGAGGGCGCCAAAACGATGGGAAAAATAATTTCTTCTCGCCATTTTCTGTATTTTACAATCGAGTGTTTGGGCCACACTAAGAAAATAAAATAAATTATGAGAATAAAGTCATAATATGACTTTTTTCTTGTAATATTAACTTTATTCTCAAAATATTATGACTTTATTCTAATATTAAGAATTTATTCTTGCATTATTTCAGCTTTATTCTAGTACAAATTTATTCTTGTAATATTATGATTTTAGTTTAATATTATCCAACTTAATTCTTGTATTATTTCAACTTTACCCTTGTAATTTTACTAATACACTGTCAGTGTTCAGCTGTTTGTGTATGTCTCAGTGCTGCTAGATAGTATTTACACTGTTTTACTCTTGGTTTTGTCATTTGTCAAATAAAATAGAAGTCTGTAGTATTTTGTATTTCCACTTGACTAACTGAGATTTATTCACCTGAACACTGAAACCCTGTGGGGAGTGGAGAGGTCTTATAATGAACGGCTTAAACCTGAGAAAGTTCATATTGTCCCTCTGGCTACAACCATCATGTTTGCCCGTTGACTCGAGGATCTTAAATCTCAAGTCGGACCTCGACTCCTTCTAACATAATTCTTGTCTTTGTTCTCAAACCGCTCAATCTTTGTCTTGTTTGACTGCTAAATTCTCCAGAAAGCATTTAACTTGGCTTCTGCGAGCTTCAGTCACCTAAAGGTGTCGACCTCATTAAGAGAGACTTCAGGCCTGTGTGTACTTGACAAAATGAACTAACTTAACTTACTCACCAAGCACTGAAGCTGAATGTTGTTCTGCCTGTGAAGAACAAAACTCGTTGTTCAGAGGAATAAAGGTGTAAAGATAGCAGTAGTACCACAAAATGCCACACGGTGGCAGCAGTTACTAACTGACTGTTTTTATCATTTTCCCTGTTCAACTCAAAAGAGGTTGGAAAGATTCATGAATCCGATGTAAAACGGGAGAGAATCAGAAGTTCAGATGAGATAAAACCGACTTTAACAGAATGATGCTAGTCTGACAGAAAGAGGCGAAGGTTATCGTCTCACCTGTTTCTGACAACATTCAGGAAATACAGACAAGATTTAATAACTTCCTACTCTGGAGTCACAACCAATAATTTGGCATCGTCTGTCACACTTGTTAATTATTTTATTAATAAAGATTAGTAAGATTTTTTTTTTGTAAAAAAAAAAACAAAAACACAGGAAGAAATAGGGAGAATTAAAACAGTTAGCTGCTAGTTGTTTTAATTAGCATCATGAACAGTGCTAATATGCTGTTAATGAATCACAACAACAGAAGATAATCAATCAAAGCTTTAATGACACAAAACTTTGTCATTAAAGCTACTAACAAGTACAGATATATATAAACCAAATAGATAACTGAAGTTAAATGACCAGATATTCACTATTTATTCTCTGATGTTGTTTAAGCAACTTATGAAGGGAAATAATGAAAATAATTTAATGATTGCAACTGTCCAGAACAAAACACTTCTGGATGCAGTTGAACAATTCTGTTAATAAAACAAGGCCATGAAACTCAAAGTGAGCACAAGACAAAGAAAACTAAAAGTTTTTTCCTTCCTTTAATTTAATATTCAGTGTTTCAAATTGTTTTTAAAAGTGGAGTTGGCGCCATGGCTTCTGAAATGAGCTTTTAACTCCCAGTGGCTTAAAGAAATTAAAACTAAAAACATAAATATTGTCACTGTCCTAAAATAATGGCTTGCCTTTTCTTTATTTTTTTTAAGTCAAGAAAAGTCAAAAGGGACTTTTGAGAAGAAAAAAAAAATAAATAAAATAAAATAAAATAATAATAATAATAATAATAATAATAATAATAATAATAATAATAATAATAATAAAATAATCACCTCTTTCTAAAATATGTTCCAAAAGGCAAAAAAACAAAAAGACACGGATCATTATTTTAGGAAGGTGGCGATATTTAATAACTTTTTTCTACAAGTCATTTTAAAACTTGGTTCAAAATGCCTGTTCCTGTTTTTGTGAAGGTACTTGTATTGGATCCAGTATCCATAAGTTTTACTCAAGTAAGAGTAGAAATCATTCATATGTCATGATCCGTGTTTCTGTACAGTTATTTTGAGATTTTCTGTGTTCAGTCCTGTTTCCCTGAGTTGTCCTGTCAGCCCTTGATTGTTCCCAGGTGTGTCTCATTCCCTTGATTACTTCCCTGTGCATTTAAATCCACCTGTTGTCTCTGTCTCTTGTCGGATCGTGGTTGTATGTTGTACGTCTTTCGTCTAGCTCTCCAGTCGCACGGTTTAAGTCCTGGCCTGCTTAGCTCCCGTTTCAGTCTCCTAGTTAGTTGCTACCGGTTATTAGCTGTGTGCTATAGTTCCTGCCGTGCCGCCTGACTGGACTGTTTTGAGCTACAACCTTCATTAAATTCTTCGTCAACATCTTCATCTGGGTCTCCTGCGTTTAATCTCACCTCCACCTCATGACATCATAACTAGTTTACTCCAGTAACAGTATAAAGTGCAGCAACAGTTCTCCTAAAAGGTCATTTTTTCCAAATCATTACTCAGGTAAATGTAACTAGTTCCTGTCCATCTCTGCTTCATGTCTGTTCAGATGGTTCTGCTCATGCAGCTGCTGGTTTAATAAACTCCTGATCTCTGCAGTTTGACTCAGTTCATGAGCGAGTCATCACATTCAGCTACTGTCAGCATTTTGATGGCGAAAAACTGATTCATTTTATCCTCAGGTGCAACCAAAACAAATATGATCCGCAGGGATTAAGAAGATTACGAAGGAATTTGCCTGAATGGCCGAGATGTGAGATAAAACGTTGCAGGCTGCATTTCAACACTGAGGTATTTAAAAAATGTCACATTATTTCACCCTCCTGCGGTTCATCCAGATAGTATTCACATCGCTTCACTGTTCCCACATTTTATATTTTACACACACACAGAGACAGTAGCTGCGTTTTCATTACAAATATGCACAAAACTTTAATATTCCCCTAAAGTCAAAAAACACAATCATCCAATTGCGACGTTTCACATGAAACGAATTAAAATCACACATGAATGAACTTGTTCACACCGTAAGTCATTAAAAATCAGGCCTCCTACTTCCTGCAGTAACACCCGGCTGTTGATCAGATGACTCGTGTGATGCATAAAAAGTGCTTCCATTGCAGTTCTGCAAAATAAACAAATCTCAATGGTCCAAAAAAACACACCTCATCCTGGCACCAGAACATTTCACTGAAAACTGGTTGCCATGTTTCTATTAAGCAAATTTATTTTTGAAATGTCATGTTGCGCAATTCTATGGTCAATGGAAACAAGGCTATTATAAAAAAAGTTTGAGTGTTCTGCAAATTTATTAAAAGTAGAAAACCAAGAACTCATTTATTTAAATATTGACAGTTGACCCACCTTTGGCAGCTGACCCATGTTCAGGGAGTTTGGTCCGTTCCTCCCTGCATTTTACTTGTTTTATCTGTTTTAGCCACAACTCAACGTTTACAGTCACACATGAAGACGGCTGCAAGCAAATACGCCGCTATGCAACTGGACATCTTTGAAAAGCAGAAGTGCAGCCTCCTGCACAACCAATTAGAATGCAGCAAGTGGTTTCTGGATGATAAGTCAACAATAAAACACTTGTCTTTTCCAGCATCCATTGTGCACAGCATACAGCAGTAAAACCAGCTGACCAAACATGCTGGAGCTCAGCTTGGGTTGCTAGGTAACAGGCTGGACTTGGCTGGGGTTGCTAGGTAACGGTTTGGACTGGGGACGTTTTTACAGATCTATGTTAACCTGATCAAGGAAGAATAAGAGGTCACTTTGAAACAAAGGCTGTAAATATCAATACATAAATGTATTTATATTTTTAATAAACACTCAAAGAAATGTAAACTCCAATACCAAAATGTACAAGTCCTCTCTTTAGACCCATGGATTTTTATCTAATTTGGATGATTTCTAAGATGTTGTTTTTGAAAAGTCGGCTGCAAATGATGCAAGGACGGCTTCTGGCCTCGGGTCAAAAGTTGTGAGACTGTTGCTCACAACTTGTGCATTTTTCCATCCACTCCCTGTTTGGGAAGCATTGAGTGTATAAACCAGACATTAGGTAATGACTCGACGTAAACACCCTCTCTGGTCTGACCTATACGTTCATCCAACGTCAGATGATAAGCACAAACATGGCGTCACTCAGTTTGCCTCCTGTACTCATCCCCAGGAATGTTTAACCTGAACATTTGTCTCTCTGTAAACCAGGACTGTGTGCCCAGAGACACGAATATACTTGTTTAGTTTCAGGGTGTTGACTAAACAAACTGACACTAAATGTTTGCAAGGTGAAATGTGAAGTAACAAGAAAAACCTGAATAAGTTTGTGATAGTTTCCTGCCCGTCTCCATCCTCAGTGCGTGAGCCTCATCTGATCCAGGTCCAGATTATTTACAAAAGAGGCATTTAAACAGATAAATCAGAAAATGAGTGCAGTTACAGTCTTCTGTGGAAACACATTTTGCACATAGCTTCACCTCAAAGGAAATGAGGTTTGCTTTGGCTAGGCCAACAACTCTGGGGACTCAGAATGGATTAAACCATGCCTCAGGAAGAGATGTGGTGACAAAACAGAAAACTTTCTGAATGTTTATGACTTTAAACATTTCAAATTTTGTGGCATTTGCTTGTCGTAAAAAGAGAAGCAGGAAGTTCATTTTCCAATCAAAGATATTCCACTACCAAAGTTAGACTTTTTATGATTTTATTTTATACATCTCTGTAAAATGTGTTTTATTTTTGTGCATTCCTTTTTCATTATGTGTAGATATCACTGGAGTGCCTTCTCAGGAAATATCTACAGGATCAGAGCAACTTGCCTGGACCTGCACAAATCTACAGTCAATTGCACTAAAACAACTGGAAGAGGACAAACGAAGATTGACGAAATTCAGCGTCATCCGGCAGTCATAAAGCGTTCATAAAAACATTGGACTCACTTCAAATGTTAATTATTCTGAAGGCGGCAGAGGCTGCGTAGTTGTTTTTAAATAGATATATAGTTACAGTTAACTAATCAATCAATCAATCAATCAATCAAATTTTATTTGCATAGCACATTTCAGCATCAAGGCATTTCAAGGTGCTTTACATATTTAAAGAAAAAATAAAACAGCATGTGACATTGAATAAACAGTAAGAAAGAGAAAGAGATTTTGAAAAAAAGAAAAAGATTAAAAAAGATTTAAAAAGATAAAACCATATTATGTTAACTTATTATGTTATTATTATAAGATTTTGTTTAATTTCACTCATATTTCTGCTAATGTAGAAAAAACACAATTGCTGTGTTTGCATTAAATAACAAATGAGATTAAAATCACACATGAAAAAATAAATAATCTTCCTTCCACTTCCTGTCGTCTTCTTTGTCGTTTCCACCAGTAGTAACATCCCGTTTCTGATCATGTGACTTATTTGATTAAAAAATGAATGACAGTTTTGTACATCTATTTTGTAAAACCATCTCATCTTGGTGTAATTTTTTTTAATCAAAAAATGTTTCCAATAAGTACATTTATTTTGTAATTCCAATTTGTTCAATTTTAGTGTTAATGGAAACGCATCCGCTGCCACACAACTCTTTGTGGTTTTTAGTTTTTATCTTTTATAAAAGACTGAACAACAGATTCTGCTCACAACATTTGTTCTGCAAACTGCAGAAAACAAACTTCCAGGATTTAATTACATGTTCATACTTTTTAGCATGTGATTTACATAAGTGACACATCCTGCCAGACCTTTTTCCTTTCTTGCAATTTGTCCTCAAGTCAAGTTTTTAAGAAAACCAACCATCTGAGCCTCAGCACGTCTAGAAAAACAGAAAATTGCGAAGGAAAGGCCAGAACAGCCGAGGCTTCGCTTCTGTCCGAACTCTGCAGAAACGATACGGGCAGTATTTCTAACATTTGGAAGAATAAAAATGCACAGAAACACACTGGGAGAGTCAGAAGAAACGTCATCAGTCCTCATATCTCACATGTAAACATGTTAGGTTTGTTACATTCTGTTGGGATTGTTACTGAAGCTCCAGTAAAGAGGAAACACTTCCTGCTCACAGGTACGGTGGAGGATCCCTGATGCCGCGGGCTTTAAAACACTGTTAGAGGCGGCAACATGGACTCTGAAATATCTGGATATTTTATATTTCTGCAGATTTCGCCTGCCTGGTGGTGCAGTTGACTTTTTCTTTTTTACGTCAGATCCAATTTTTCATTTTAATTTACTGTTTTCTTGCTTTCTTTTCTAAAAAAGAAATTACAAATGGCAGAAAATATTTTCAAAAAGTGGATTTATTTGAATCGTTCCTTGTGTGAGCTGGAAGATGGAGAAATGGAGCCACAATAATTTTTGTTTAATTTTATGAGAATAAAGTCATAATATTAGCAGAAGAATCATTTTAATGAGAAAAAAGCTTCTTATTGAAAGAACACAAAATCTTACCAAGAGTTTTTGGTTCTACTTTTAGTTTGATGTGCAAATATCTTAGTACACCTAAAATAAGACAAAAGTAACTTTCCAGAATTATACAAGAGCTTGTTTTAGGTTAATAATTCCTTAATGTCGACGTGTCGTCAAACCCTGTGGCTCCGGGTCCAACAGAAACGCGTCTGGACCTCCATGGGTTGGATCGTTAGGAGATTCATATGTAAGAAGTATTTTTAGATTTGGTTCTGGGAGGGACACAGCATCCTTCCTGGCTGATAAATCCTAATTACGTCTTTCTCCCTCTGCATATGGCTGTGCAAACTGGAAGGGGGAACATCCACACACAGTTTTTCTGTCGTGAAACCACCGTGTTGTAGCAAAGGTCTAAAATAAAACCAAAATGACTTCAGCACAGCGATGAGGCACCGAGGTGATTCAGGCTCTCAGGAGTTCGTCAGAAATGCAGATTTTGTTTTGCAGTCAGACGTTCCACCCTTTTCCGTTTCAGCATCAGTTAATTAAACATTCATCCGATGTTTGTTGAAGAGGAACACAAACAGAAGCTTGTGTGTGTTTGTTTACTTTGGCGGTTCCGAGTTGTCTAAACTGGTCTGATGATGGAGCCGCTGATTTGCTGATAAACTCGGAGTCTCTCTGGAGTTTCTCCCGAGTCAACATGTTGCTGCGCCGCTGCAGGCCGTTTTATCCACGACACACTGGACCACTCTGTGACTTCACTGGCATCAAACTCTGCTGGAGGATTCATGTGAAAAGCAGCAGTGTTTATATTTTCCAATTTAAAGCAGGAAAACTTTCAGCTTCTTTGCTTTATCAGATTTTGTGTTTGTGGAATAATTGTTGGCTAATGTACTAAATATGTCATGAGCACATAAATTAGTTTTATTTTTAGGAATTTTTATGAATCCCTATAAATGTTGAGATAAAGTATTTATCTTAAATGACTTCCTGGTTTTAATTGTGTTGTCCTTCAAAATAAAATTCTCAAGTTAATTGTGAAAATTTTATTGTCAGCACTTTGATGGCTGTTTTAACAAAACTTATTTATAAATTAATTTGTTGTCTAAACGAGTCTGATAATAGAATTATTGTTACTGTTGATTAATGTTCAATACAGTAAAATACTCGTCTGTTCTTTGGAGACAGTGGTATCTATCTATCTATCTATCTATCTATCTATCTATCTATCTATCTATCTATCTATCTATCTATCTATCTATCTATCTATCTATCTATCTATCACCAAGATGGCCGCTGCCATTTCTGCAGCTTTACACTTTAATGCTCTACATATTTAATACTTTAGGAACAGCAGACTAAATATAATTATACTGCTATGTAACTCTTCTGTTATGTTCCAACTCTTTATGTTTATAATAAAAGTTAATGTCCGGTCCGCCGGTGTTCAGATATGCATTCGAACTGCACCAGAATTCACTTCAACCTAACAGAGGCCGAGGTTTGGACTCTGGTCCCCCAAAAACAAAACAAACTGGAAACAAACTGGATTTCCTGGCCAAACACACTGGAACTGGATTAAAGCGGAATAAACAGGGCTGGTGTGAAAGCATCATTAGACTCTGTTCTAATCTACTTCAGTTTATTCTTATTTTAGATCAGTAAGTAAAGCGTAATGTGCCTCTTGACTTGAATGGTCGTAGAACCACATAAACAGAAAACTCCTTCACCACCTGCGTTGATCTGGACGCAAAACCAAACCCAGAATTGAGATTCAGCATCGTTTTGTTTCCAACTCCAGCTTTAATTTACACAAGGTGAATTAGTTGTGTTATTTAACACTTTTACCATAAAATACTCGAGGATGAAACAAATGTCATCATCTCACTCCCACACAGAAGTGAGGCAACAGAGTGAATCAGTGCAGGGAAACAGGTTGGAGTTTACACAGATATCCGGTTTGATTTCTGCTAGAAATGAACAGATGAGCTCAGGTTTGTCTTCTTTTCTCTTCTGTTGCTCTTTAATGAAGAAAAGTCTAATTATTGCAATCTGAGTCAGTAATTTATATAGAGTCAGTTCAGTAAAAATATATTCTCAAAGCACTTTAGACAGAAACACACACAACATCCCAACACACACACACACTGCAGAAACACAACATCTTGCCAAGGATTTTTGGCTTAGTTTCTTGTGCAAATATTTCAGTACATTTGAAATACGCCAAAGCAAACTCATAAGTAACTTTTATTAAGGCTATAGGAGCTTAAGTTTTAAGTCAATATTTGTTTAATATTGATGGGAAAATCTTCTGTTGCTCTTCAGCCAGTCGATAAACGGTCACATTTTCTACATAACGGACCTGTTTGGTTATGTGTTAAGCTGTTATGGTGTTAAAAGAAAAAGCAGGGAACTGCAAACCATCAGCGGAGAACATGTTCATCAGACACGTGTAAATGTGTCTTTACATGGTTAAGAAACGTGATAATGTTACGAATATCTTTAAGTTTCGTCTGGTCATATTTCAGTCCATTCTCTCATCAATATGCGAGAGTTGAAAGCGAAGTGCATTCATTTTCGGCAGAACACCTGTAAGCAGGTAACATCTACTAACACTCACCTGGATTAGCATGATGGTCAGAAAGCCAAAGAAATAACCCGATTTAAGTCAGCGAGCTAGCAGTGGAAAGACGCTGGTTCGGTGACAGTTTAACAAATATTGGAAATATACATATTTTTTATAAAAGTTACTTTAACTTTCAGTGCAGATAAATGAAAAATGTTCTCAGGTGCAGTCGTAATGTTCTTGTTCTTTGCTGAATCTCATCAACCTCTCATGCTGAGCAAGCATGTGGTGACAGCAGGAAGGAAGCTTCCAGCAAACACGCTGACCCTCAGGTCAACACCTACTGAGCAGGAAATGTTTTGCTGCTTCGCTGTTCAGACATGAACGACGGTGTCGTGTCAGCACAGCGCTGACGTGTCCAAATCGGTTCTCACTGTTGCAGCTGCGTAACGAAAACCGTTTTATTCTCAGCCTCTCATGTCACAACATCCCTGACGAACTTTTCACCCCTCTACATCAACTGTTGTGTGATTTCTTTGAATTTCATGGGTGGGTTCATTTATGAAGAAAATACTCAACTTCACAGTAAAAACACAAAATCCTACCAAATATTTCTGGTCTAGTTTTTAGTGCAAATATCCAAGTACACTTGAAATACAGCAAAAATAACTTACAAGTAATATTTCTGCAAGAATTAGGAGCTTGTTGAAAGTCAATAATTCTTTAATAATGGAGGGAAAATCTAGTTTATTTCACTTATAGACATTTTTTCATGATACAAGTGAAATAATTTACTAGTGGAACTGGCTCTTTCTCATCTATTTTAAGGAATTATTGACTTATAACAATCTCCTAATTCACGCAGAAAAGTGACTTATAAGTTAGTTTAGTTTTATTTCAGGTGTACTAAGATATTTGCTCTGGAAACTGGACCGAAAGTGTTGTTTGTTTTTAGAAACATCCTGTTTGGCGTTCTGCAGACGCCGGTTTTTCATCCAGGAAACAGGATGGAGAGTTCAGGGTGTGAGGAAGTGTGTACTGCTGGACCAACACACTGAGCTTTCCCTGCTTGGTTCTGGTCCCGTGGAAAACGTCCCACCAGCACATTCTGTTCTTTTTTTTCCTTACGATGACATGGATGAAAATCATCTGCTCATCCAAACTTGTGAACTGGTAATAGTCGCTCCTCTCCACCACCGTCGCTGCAGTAACGTCACAGGAAAACAACGTGACGTTTCTGCAGCGGGACTTGGGAGTTTTCCTATTAAATATAGGCTTTTCTTTCTTTAAAGTTAGTCATTGCATGTAGGAACATTTATTTATTAATTCACAACTTCCTGTTTCCCTAGGCTTTCATGTAACATGAAACAAAGGCCCATTTCTATAAGCCACTTTTCAAAATCAGAAAGACAACAGAAGAGAGACATATGGGCCGTTTCTCAATACTCAAGAACACAAGTACGTTCTTGAGTTCTTGGCAAGTACGTACCCGCAAGAACAGCTGAAAATCCGTTCTTACCGAGTCACGAGGACGCAGTATGCTAGTTCGCCAATTGGAACAGGGCGTTCTTGATGGCGTCACTCAACTTCTGTAAATTTCAATAAATGGTTCAGTTTAACACAGGATAGTTCCTGTGTTAAACTGAACCATTTAACAATTGGGACTGGACAATTTTATAATTGGGACAGATATTAACAGATATCAAATATGCATAATTAAGGAAAAGTAATTTCTAAGTAGAAACACCTTAAAATTAACGGGATTAAGTTTTTTATTACTGATTGAAAAAAGCTTAATAGAAAACAATTTATCACCTCAAATTACTTTTTCAGACTTCTGTTACCAGTGAAGCTTGAGTCTTGTTTGGCACCTTCATCAAATGATTTGCTTATAAAATATATATCTCAAATGACAAATCATAATAGATGGTGGCCAGCCTGTCGTGCTGTTAACTGATTTCTTCCTTATTCCCCACATTTGCCGGGGATTCATAAACAGGGAAAGTTAAAACAATTATTTCATATTTAATATTTTACCAACCT
>NW_015113423.1:352669-354446 GCF_001443285.1 Poecilia latipinna | reverse complement strand
TTTTTTTTTTTCCCCCCAGCCGGCTCCCCCCCCCCCCCCCCCCCTGAAATGACCCGGCCCCCCCCCTTGGGGGGCGCGCCCCACAGTTTGGGAACCTCTGGCTTAAGCTCCAAATTTAGTTTTTCAGAAAATTACAATATGAAACAACACCTATAAAAACTGATTTTGAATACAGAAATGTAGACCAATTGTGCAGGTTATACACTTGGTTGGGTTCCTTTAGCTTGAATTACTGCCCGAATGCAAAGCGGCATGAAAGTGAGCCTTTTGTTCTGCTGAGGTGTGAAGGAAGCGCAGGATTCTTTAATAGTGAACTTAAGTTCATGTCCATTGTTTTTGTTCCGTCTTCATCTGGGTAACATTGATTTTCTATGGGGTTTAGCTCAGGTAAGTTTTTGGATTATTCCAGTAAAGTGATACCATGGTGATGAAAGCTGGCACTTTTGGCTGTACGGGGAGATGTTATGTCCTGCTGCTAGTACAATACAGTAGCATTTCCTTAAAACAGACAAACACTAACAGATCTCACAGTTCCCCAGATCCAGACTTTGATTTTGTGCCTCTTCAGTCTTACTCTAAATTCTGGGATTTTTAATTCCAAACAAAATACAGGATCTGCTTTCATCAGAAACAATAACTTTGAACCACTGAGCAACAGTTTAGTCCTTCACTGATTGATTTAACTCAAACACGCCCCCTCANCTTTCACACTTGACATTCACAAGCAAACTCTGTTTGTCCTTTGCAGTCAGACTGACACCTGAACTGAAGGAATTTTCCATATGCTTCTTTATAGTAGGCTGACAATGAATAGAGAGATTTTCGAGAGATTTATAGGTCTGTGGAGTTCTGAGGGATAGATTGAAAACTCTTGTGGAAAAAAAAAAAAAAAAAAGGAGGGAAAGCTGCCTTACTTCAGGGCCGGTCTCATCTTTGGTCAAACAGAAGTGAGCTTAATTTGTGGGCCTGCCTGGGGAATATCAAAGGAAAAAAAGCTTTGAGTGACGCCGAGCTTGAGCTCCCTGATGTTAGTGAGATGAATGAAAGCAGGGTCTGCGGGCTACGGGCCTTCTCACTCTCTAACATTAACAAAGGTTCTTTAAGTTTTCATCAGTCATTTTCTTTAATTGGGCAGAATGCAGTTAAATGGAAAACAGTGATGTAAAAAGCTGCACAGAAGACGTTTCAAATAAAAACGGTTTCGTTCTGCAGCCAAAACTTGATCCAACAACTGCTTGTTGGCATACCAATAAACATCAGCTATTTTTCTCTACAGACTTCTTTTAGCTAACATTACCTGCATCCAACAGCTTTACTCAACTCAGTCGGTTAGTTTGGAGGGAAAAACTGTGAAAAGTTATTTGCATTTTGCTGGTTTGCTGCCGTGATTCTAACACAAACCTACGTAGCTCCGCACAGGAGCAGCAGGTCTCCTTCACAGGTGGAAACCCAGCGCGAGCGTCGTAGTGCTCATGTTGCGTTTAAAGGCGGCTCGGAAAAACAGGTTACAACATGTTAACAGCGGATTAAACAGTTTTAACTGCTGATAAAAGTGGCAGTGGACACAAATATGGGAAGTGTGGAAGCCCCTACTGTATCAAATTGACAGAGGAATAACAGAGAGTTGGCCGGCCATTCTAAGGTAAAAACCCAGCGCATACAGTGTTCATGTTTTTTTTTTTTTTTTCATCCAGACGGCTTCCCCCCCCCCCCCCCCCCCCCCCCCCCCCAACCCCCCCCCCCCCCCCCGCCCCCCCCCCCCGCCGCCCCGCCCGGC
>NW_015113423.1:341730-349343 GCF_001443285.1 Poecilia latipinna | reverse complement strand
TGAACTTAAGTTCATGTCCATTGTTTTTGTTCCGTCTTCATCTGGGTAACATTGATTTTCTATGGGGTTTAGCTCAGGTAAGTTTTTGGATTATTCCAGTAAAGTGATACCATGGTGATGAAAGCTGGCACTTTTGGCTGTACGGGGAGATGTTATGTCCTGCTGCTAGTACAATACAGTAGCATTTCCTTAAAACAGACAAACACTAACAGATCTCACAGTTCCCCAGATCCAGACTTTGATTTTGTGCCTCTTCAGTCTTACTCTAAATTCTGGGATTTTTAATTCCAAACAAAATACAGGATCTGCTTTCATCAGAAACAATAACTTTGAACCACTGAGCAACAGTTTAGTCCTTCACTGATTGATTTAACTCAAACACGCCCCCTCACCCCTTACACTGGATAGCATTTGTGGCTTGTAAATTTATCTTCAATAACCTCTGCTTCCTGTTGCATGTATACCTTTTTTTACGTTTTTTAAATTTTACTGTATTTATAAATTTTTTCAAACTTATTAATAATATTCTTAGATATAACACATTATGGACAGTCAGCTAGAAATAAGTTATGGGGGGAATCTTTCTCCCAATTATGTAACATTTGGAGGAAATACATTCCCCCTAATACACAACATCCCCTTAATACACAACACAATTTTAACACATAGCATTTATGTATTTAAAATATCATTTTATTTGCATGTCATATTCAAATTTTCTGAGACACAACATTTTTGTTTTTTATTTACTGTAAGCACCAGAAATAAGTTATTGGAATAAATCACTTTGTGTGAAATGAATCTTCGTCTTTTGTGTTTCAATTTCTGAACTGAATTACTGAAATAAACAAGCCTCCCAATGATGTTGTTTTTCTTAAGGTGCACCCGCAGATATCTGGGAATGTTTTTCTAGATGTCAAGCAGTTCTTTATTCTCTCATTAATTCCTCTGAATGTGACACTCATTGACGTAACAAAGCTCAAGTAAAAAAAGAGAAATAAAATGTTCTTATCTGACTCTAGTGGTAAATACAACAATTCAGCCTCTTTCCCTTTGAATGTTTTCAGACAGAGGGCTTTCTGTGCTATGTACGGGACTGGCTAACCCTGATAGGATGACCTAACATTTTGACAGGACAAAATATAAAGCTGCTCTTTATTCTGTGTATAACTCACTAGATGCGGGCATGGGAACTGCTTTAATCAATAGCAATGTGGGTGTACGGTATGATTTATTCCAAGCTTTGCTTTGTACACAAAGAGACCTCGAATATTGCCACAAGAGCTGGCTGTAACGAGACCCACTCAATTTTCCCTGAAAGCTTGTGTTGCGATGGTTGTTGCAGTGGAGTATTTACAAGTGGTATCTTATGAGCCTCTAAGGCTCCCCAACGAGACAGACCATTAGGTACCGCAAACAAGCCTCATCACCAGCTAAAACTGATGACTCAATGCTGGATGACTGACGGCTCTCTTTGTAAGATAATGCACTGACAGTGTTACACCAATCAAAACAGAGCTATCACTGTGTGCAAAGAAAGGCATTTGTAATGTCATTAAATCCAGATATGCCTCTCCTCACATCTGGCAGGCAGCCATGCGTGTGAAGGAGGGGGAGGGGTTAAGGGACAGGAAGAGCGAAGCAAAGCAAAAAAAAAAAAAAAAAAAAAAAGAACACCACTCGGGGCAATCATTCCTGGCAGAGTGCTGGTATCTGCAGTGTTTTTATTATTTTTGTGTAATTTCAATATGTTTCTCTGCACCTCAAGCTCAGGTTCAGCAACAGCTTACAGATTGCTTATGTCATAAATTTTTGACAAACTTCTCAATTGGTTTTGACCTTCATCTTTAGCCATCTGCTTTATTCTCTTTCTTCCATATAGTCTCATCAGGGTTTTAACCAATAATAAATGTACATAGTCAAAGAGATGTTTTTGGACATTAAACTTAAAGTCATCTCTGACTTGTTTGTTTGTAAAGAAAAACAAACCTTTGGCCACTAACCTTCATACAGTAGCTCAGTTGAGTTCATTAAGCATATATTCAGTCTCTTTAATGTTCATATTTAATTTTCACAAATAAATCCGTATAACAATACCTGCTCCATAACATCTATCCATTGTTTTGAAAAATTAAGTTGATGGGAAAGCACAGGGCAACATAGATCCATAAGCATAAACCTTGTTATTTGTTTGGCTGACTGGCAAAACTTTAAAATATAAAAAATGAAAACACTTTTTGCCGTCCACGTTATTTTGTTTCTAAAGCGAATCTGTATTTTCAATAGAGCTTAACCTTTATGAATCAAAGTTACATTTCTTGTAATTGTTCACAATTTGTTCACCAATCAGCAACAAGGTAGCTTATTGATGCTTGTGGTTGAGCAAGTTATATTCTTTTGCTAACATCTACCAGGTTTCGAGAGTAGAGGTCAAAAACAGTGAACTGACGAACCATATAAACAAAGTAGAAATCAATTGTTAAGGTGCATCATTTATTAGTTTATCATCGTAAATCCTTTTTTTCTTTACCTTGAAAAAAAAATCTATTTATAACTGCTTCAGGATGGATAGATCACTTTCAGAGCCCATTTCAAAATGTTATTTTATAATATCAGACAATGTCAGAGCTGCTGTTGCTGTTTGATCATCACATTCATTTTTTTTTTTTTTGTTGTTGTTTTTTTAGCTTGGTTTTTGTTATTGTGGTGTGAGAAACCTGCTTTACGCCCATTCAGATCAAAAGCATAATAGAGACCTCTCGAATTGTAAACTGAGAATGTGGCATGAAGGAGTATCTTGTTTCATGATCCGGTGATCAGAGTAAACAACACGTTTCATATAACACAGCCAATCCACAGTTTGACATTTCCCTCTGATTTTCATATCTTTTCCTCAAATGACAGTCTGTGTAACATGTGGAGGCTTTAAAAATGCCATGGCTGATATGAAATCAATTTGCATTTCCCCAGTGCCTGGATAACATGGCCCTGTCAGAGGGCCCAGCAGATCTGTGGGAGATAATGACGTTTTAGAGGGCGACTTGCACAGTGGAAATGGATGAAATTGAAAGAGTGATGCTCTGTGTTTCTCATGATTGCCTTGACAGGGGAACGAGTGGCTATTGGACATCTACTCTTCTGTCTTTGCTCCCCATTAGGTCCTCTTGTACCCGGCCAGGGGTTAAGACAGACTAAAGAGATTCACCAATCTGGCCAGCCAATGCCTTCTTCGGTAAGTGGCAGTGTTTCAGAAATATCAGCTTTTTATATGCTGGTGAAGAATATACACACCACATGTTGCATTTCATTGGGACTCTTGCAGTTTATTTGACGACATGGACATGTTTATTTTCATCTCAGTACATGATTAGGAAGACAAAGAGAAAAATAAATTATACAAATAATAATAATAATAAAAAACTACAAATCTGTAAAGAATCTTACGGAGAAGCTGGGTTGAAGATCTACTTGCCATCAGCTTCATTTCCCAGTTTCTCTGTCAGGTTCAAGATGGGACTGAAGCTAATTCTGTTCAAAATGTTTACATGTGAATTTAAAGTTAAAAGATCACTTTAAACTTAAATCTGCCAGTGTTATGAATATTTTTTGTACTTAACTATATCTAATCATTTGTGGTGAGTAACAGTAAATTTCCGAAAGCTGAAAACGAATGCGTATCTATCATCACATGTAGTTAGCCCAATATTAGCATCCTTGATCAGCCTATTGACGTTTTATAAACCGATGGCTGATGCATTATTGTTAATGTCATGAAAAGCATGATCCATCATTTACTATTGGCACTTTATCCTTCCAGAGAGCCAGTGCTTATTTTCAGCAGTCATTGGGCAGGAGAGCAGGTTTCCACATGGAAAAACAAGGAAATACACAACAAACAACACAGTAAGTGTAAGGGAAGTTCAACGTTTTCCATCAACTCTAAACCTCTTTGTTTTTTTCTTTTTTTTTCTTTTTTTACAGTGAATGGAATCTAGAATAATTTGGAAAAAGGCCCCACTTGCATACAAATTCACACACCTCAGCCAGGCTTTGAAATCGAATTTCCTAGAACGAGTCTGATGCTTTTTGCATTTTCTTAGGATTAATATTTGTTAGCCCACTTCTTAATTTTGGAATTAAGTAGGTAGAGTGTAATTCCTCAAAATAAAAATTGACAGATCACATTGCCGTGAAAGAAAATTTGCTCAGAATATATACTCTAATTCTTTTTTTCCAGCTCACAATTTGACTTGTGGATCCACTTTTATAAAAAAAAAAATATATATATATATATATATATATATATATATATATATATATATATATATATATACTCTCTGTGCACCTCATTATTTTTTCAAATCAGTATTGAATTGCTTTGAATACCTGGGGACATAACAAGGTCACATCATAATAATCTAAGCGTATATGATGCTGGGATCTCTGAAGAGCAAAATATTATGTTTTTCTTCTTACTACAACAAATAAAAACAGCCCACTTTGTAATCACAAGTGGCTCAGTAGGTCCAATGTCTACCTTTGGCAAGGTGTTGTGTATATTTTTGTTGCACTGATTTATACTAGAATGTCCCAGGTATATAATGAGGAGCAGTCTTGCAATCTTTGATAATGAGACACCGTGGCTCTAATCAACCTTATAAAAGTCTACTGGGGAGGAAAAAAGGGACTGTCACCCCAATAATAATTTTCAATTAATAAAAGCATCATTTTGCCCAGTCTCTCAGGATTGGGATAACTTAAGGGCCTACCTTCCCTTTTGGCTCCAAAACCATGCGAGACAAATACGTAGCTGATCGCAATTTTCCTCACACACGCGCACATGCTAACACGCACACGCGCAGACACACAAGACAAGAATTTATACTTGTCCGTATGGTTTGTTAGCACTCAGGAGATAAAACTTTACATGTTGCTCCCAATTAGCACAGCAGTGACCGTGCACTGTCTCCCGTGCTCAACTTCCCTTCTGAAGAGGCTCTATTTATGTAAAGACTCACAAGGATGTGAGAATTGAGGCGAGAGAGAGGAGATATGGACTGTGTGAGATAGAGGGTGTGTGAGTGTGTGCATAAAAAGGGTGAGAAAGAGAGTAGTGAAAGAAAGCGATAGAGAGAGAAAAAAGGGAGAATTGAAATGGCTTAAGCGTTCATTTTGAGTGGAGAGACAGGTCCTATTAACGTTTAACAGCGTTTGTGCAACTTGGTGCCGAGGTTATGATGCAAATGAGGAGGAATTAAAACTGGCCAGAGGTTTGTCATTGATGGATTGCAGTCTGGCAGTGCTCACACTTCCTAGTGTCCATCAGAAGCGATTACTGTGTAATTAAACCTTATTTCTGGACTCTCTAGTGCATAATTACTTTGTGAATGTAACCATCATCTAAAAGCTACAAAAAAAAAAAATGCTTCACCATTAGTCTAGCAGTCAGTTTTGTGGGGCTTGTGTCAGATATAGTCATCAGACGGCGCAAAAGAACTGTCACTTTTAATAAGAGGCAAAAAATTAAATGAAACAGTATGCTTATTGCAGAAAAATTAGGCTTTCAAGAGTCCTTTCATTTATTTGCATAATTTATCCCCCTACCCAGCCACCACCCCTGCCTAACCACACATCCACACACTGCAAGCTTTAAGCAATTTCCTTCACATTTAAATAGATTGCACATTTAAGGCTACTTAAGGAAAATTATCACTTTGCATATTTTAATTGTTATGAAGGAAGTGATTTGAGAGAGGTCTGTGGCTCATCCTCTTGAGCCAAGCGTTTGTGGAGCTGTCTGATTCGGCTGCTCAGCGCTGCGGCTCCACAGATAACCTCCGAGTTCACACACATCCACTCCAGTTTCATCAGAATGCAAATGAAGCCCAGAACACTGGGACAAGTGGATCTTTGATATTTACAAAATAGGCCGCTAATAACTCAAGTATAATTTGTTTGACTCAACTTTATTTTTCTCTTATCAGTCCTGATTTTATCTTCAGGTTGCTTTTCCCCCCTGTGTGTGTAGCTGAATGTCTGTTTCCCTGGTTCACTCGAAAAAGCGAAAGCGTTTTCTCTGCAATATTTTTTTTTGTCCTGAATGGAGAAACAAATGTTCTGCTGTGGCGGACGATGAAATGTTGTTTTATCTTTTTCGTTTTAATGTGAGTTGATCTCTATATCAGTCATTAGCACGCATCAGCTATTGGTACAGACAAGTTTGCTAAATGAACAGATGAGGTTTTAGTTATATCTTGTTGTCCCTTTCTGTATTTAAGCTTTTATCTAATCTCAAAATGATTAACTGAGATCAAAGATTTATTTTACAGGAGACTCCTGGCCAAGACAGGCAAGAGAAAAAAAAAAAAAAAAGAAAAAACAAAACAAACAAAAAAAAAAAAAACAGTTTCACTAGTTAAATATTTTACATCTAACAACCAAAACTCTGCGCAGACAGAAAAACATGAAAGATAATGAATAAAGACAAAAAAAAAAACAACCTGAAATGTGTAATGAATTACATAATGTAGCAAAAGTGCTTAAAATTAGCTTTAGATGCCAAAGCTTTGAAGAAAACAAAACATTACTTCCTTAATTGGTTCTCATTCATTTTACTGTTTATTTTTTGAAGGAAGTGAAAAGATGGAAATGGATTATATACATTTTTACTTTGGGTTGTTTTTACCTTGGCACATTAAATTATGACATTTTTCTTGAGAATCAATTTTAAAATTGTTTGAATACAGAAAAAAATATATATATTGTAAAACTATTTGCAGTAAATTGCAATATTTTTATGGAATTTACATATGAAGCTTTACTGGAGTACTGACTTAAAAGCTTTATTACTCACATAATTACATATATTATTTAATTTGATCAATAAAACACATTAGCTGTACACCAGTTTAGCAAAAATTTGAATATCACACAATACCACCATTAAAAAAATAATAATTAAAAACTTTTTGATTTACAGCATCGGAAATGTCTCTCAAGATAGTTGCTTAGCACAGCGGCGTAGCAAAGCTTGTCAATAGAAAGTTGAGTGGGGAAAAAAAAGTGTTGTAGTGTGGCCATGAGAGGATTGTGAACCAAAGCCATTTTGAATGTTTAGGCCAGATTCACAAGGTGTTAATCTGGATTCTTTGTGTTTCCCCCCATTTTTGTACATGAAGTCACTTATGCTTTACATATGAATGGTTCTTTACATATAGACTTACTTCCATTCTACATATCAACGTGTGTAGAAATGTGCTTTCTTACTTCCATCCGTCTTCTTGTCCCTAGTGGGGGTGCTTGCGCCTATCTCCAGTAGTCAGAGAGTGAGAAGCGGGGTACACCCTGGACAGGTCGCCAGTCCAGCTGTCTTTATTCCTTTAATTTAATTTTCCAGCAAAGAGATTTGTTAAAAAATAAATTGTTTTTGCATTCAACACTCCACTACTAGATTGTTGAATGACTTTTTTTAAAGTGATGCTGCTCTTAAAGTGGAACATGATCAGTCCATTTCAGGAATGGGAGTCACATTTGTTTTTAAAGTACCCAGTTTTTACCTTGCTGATTTGCACCATATCTTACATGGACACATAAGTTTTCCATATTTGAAAAAA
>NW_015113423.1:336092-338621 GCF_001443285.1 Poecilia latipinna | reverse complement strand
TTTCCCACATTTTTTATGAACAAAAAAATTTTTTTTATTTTAAAAAAAAAAAAAAAAAAAAAAAAATATACATATATATATATATATATATATATATATATATATATATATATATATATATATATATATATATATATATATATATAGCAGGATTTATAATGACAAAATCTCCCCTTATATAAATAAGGTTGCTCAGAAAAGAAACCAAGACTAAGAGAGCAGAATTTTTTTTTCTGCTTCATGTTATTTTTAAAACTATTTCACACACCTACTAACTTGAACCAAATGTGCTTCCCAAGGTATAACTCTTTAGTTTGAACTTAAATCAACTTGCTATTAAAAAAACTGATGAAAACACTTAATTGCTCTTAATTGCTGCTAACTTAATTAGTTTTTCTATGTTTATATAAAATTCTAGTGTGAGATCCCTGAGGAAAGTGGATACATTTTTATTCTGTTTTAGCTTGTGTAGATTGATAAAGAAATTAAATGAAGTATGTTACAAAACAAACCAGAGATCAGGCACAGAAAAAGAGAGCGAAAACAACTTTATTCAGTTTTTCAGTAATCTTTATGTACCGTGAAATTAAAATACAATTAAGTTGACTGTACTGTAAATATGGCAATACATACACACATATAAACAGTTACGTGGTGCTTTTTCGTATGTATGTTGTATATCAGTAGCAAATGTACAATATATATACAGCTATGTGCAAGTTCATTTTCTGTACACATGTATGAAAAGTAAAAATTCAGAATGTTCACATGTTAACCTTGACTCCTCTCACTTGCATGTAGAATTGCCAGTGAACGTACATACACATCAACATGGCACTACACGGTCCACAGAGAATTGAAGCAACTCAATTTTATTTTATTTTATTTTATTATTTTAGGAACAGAGTTTGCGTTGAAAAAACTCGCGGAAAATACTGACAACACCTCAATGAGAAAGTGTTATAAACTGTATATGTCAGAATGTGCAGGTAAGGTTCATCTTTGTCTTAAAGGTGCAGTTTTTTTTTTTTTTTTTTTTTTCCTCTGTGACTTGTACTCGACAGTGTAGACAGCCTTTTTGAGGTAGACTGCTCAGATTCAAGGGCAAGCTTTTCTTCGTTTTTTTTTGTTTTGTTTTTTTATACAGTTTTTAATTCACAAATGCATGACATTCAAAATGAAACAACATAAGTACTACAAGTACAATATGCAGCAATGAGGTAGAAATGGTTTTAAAGGATGCACAACTATAAAACTAGGATGGGAACTACATTAGAAGCAATTCTCAACATTAAACTAATTACAGGAATACTGAAAGAAAGTGATTTAAGTCACCGAGTCTGTATCGCTTGGGAACTTGATGTGCTTATCAAAGGCCCTGCTCAAGTGCCATCTGTGATCACAGGTCCTTTCTTTTTACCAAACTCCATAATGTAATGCATCTAGTTTTCTAAATCTTTAAAGATAAAAAAAAAAAAATATATGTGAAATATATACCACACATTTTGAAATGTTTTCTTTTTTGCAAAAACACAGTCCTATTGTCAGGTTGCTATTATATTTAATTTCATGCAAATGCAACATTAGGTATAAGTAAAACACAAAGCACATTAATGGACATTAAACCAGACGCTGTAGAGGGAGACACAACCCTTTTTAACCACTGTTTGGCATTTTATCAAACTAAACTTTTGCTCTTTTGGATAATTTAGGATCACCAAACATTTCTATTTGTTAGATGTCAAAATATTAAAGAAGACAGCTTATTTTTCAAATAAAGTGGTTTATAAGAAAATTGTGCAACTTTAAAAATATTAGTAAAATATCTTTCTAGACTGAAAGACAATTCAAAGAGGAAAAAAAAAACAGTTTGCCACTCCAGGTGGGAAGTACAAGTACATGAGTGGGAGCATCATACTGCGTGGATATTTTGTAGGAGAGGGTGGCACCCTACAAAAAACTGGTGACATCATGAGTAAAGGATATTATGTATGATTATAAATGGACAATGACATCACCAGCTCTAGCCCCAAGCACAAGGCCAAATTCCTTACAAAGCTGTTTGAGGATGACAGAGCCAAAGTTTTGAAATGTCCATCACAGAGATGCTTCCTCAGTCCCAGAGAAAAATTGTGGACACAGCTCATTACCTACAAACCTGGCTCAGTTGCACCAGTCCTGTCAGAAAGGAATAAGCCAAAATGTCATCACACTGCTGTGAGAAAAGTGTGAATGGAAACCCAAGATGTTAGAACCAAGTCAGACAGAATAAACAAATCTATGGAGAGTAAATCAATGGTGGTGTGGAAAAATTAGTTTCCCCCTTCCTGTTTTCCTTTTTTTTTTGCATGCTTGTTACACTTGCATGTTTCAGAACATCAAATCAATTTAGATATTAGCCAAAGACAACAGAAATAAACACAAAATGCAGTTTTTTAAATGATGAATGATTAATAAGGTAGAAAAAAATTCTAAAGCTACATGGCAATGGGTGAAATATATATATATATATATATATATATATATATA
>NW_015113423.1:284809-332767 GCF_001443285.1 Poecilia latipinna | reverse complement strand
TTTTTTTTTTTTGTTCTTTTTTTTTTTCCCCATAATAATAAAGAACTTAAAGATTGTCTTTTGTGTTTACTTGTGTTGTTTTTGTCTGATGCTTAACTTGGTTTGTTCTGAAACACTTCAAACATGGGAGAAAAAAAAAAAAAAAGCAGGAAGGGGCCAAACACTTTCACACCACTGTATATAAACATAGGAATTGAAAAAAAAAAAAAGTTAATCAAATATCTTCAAAAAATTTATCACTCTGATTATTCTGACAGGAAATTAGTAATTATTTTTGATAACCCCAGATACCCAAAGAAAAGTTAAGTGTGATTTAATGTCAGACAATGAGAAATAGGTTGTGTCTTTTTATGCAGTGTATGTAAACTTCTTTTTACTGGACGGGACCAGATCTTTTAATATCCATGATATCACCGGTGATTGATATATTTTACCACACATCTCTGATTCACCACTGAGCTCTTGAACCTGTAAGATGTGTGCTTGTTCACCCAACTCATGGTTTCAATGCCCAATTTTAAATGAAATAACAACCCAACCCACTACAGTTAGACGTTTGTATTTTCAGACATTTTCTGACTTTTGTGCCATTCATGCTTTTCAGTTTGTGCTCAAATAAAAAGCTGTAAACTGTTGATTGACTACGTTTTTAATAATCGTCACAAGTTTCCACTATTGACAGACATTGCTAAAAATGTTTGCAGTTTTTTGTAAATACACAAAGGTAGCACTGAAAATTCAAGAACACCAATTAATAAATTATTTTGAAAAAATGTAATAGGTTCTGGTCAATTTTCTTCTTTACATTTTGAAGCCTTGGCAAATTTTGGGATAAATTGACCCTTTTACTACTGGACTGTTTGTAACGATCACAGGTCAATTTGTGGCCACCACAACTCTTATTTAGGTAATGCTGTTTTAAAGCTACAAGTGGTAAGCTGTTTTATGCAAAACCAATTAGAAATATTTGCATTCATACTACAGTATTGCCGAGTTATATGGATAGGATCTGTGTGGTCTACTGTAAGAAAAGGTGAACATAAAAAATCAATAAGCAATATTTACCAACAGGCGGTTTCAAGGAGTTGTAGTTTAATCTAGAGTTGCATTCCATCAGGTTTAATAAGAGTCAGCCTGCTCAAACGGTGATTAGAACCAACATGATCGTGAATAGAACATAAAACATCTTCAGGTAAAACATAATTTAATTTTAATTCTATGCAAGATTCAGGTGTATTAAGTGGTATGATGATGATTTATCTTCATGGTTCATGAAAACACAAAGATGCAATCACAAATAAATCACCACCATGGTTTCAGTGCATGGGTACAGAATATAGTAGTTCTTTCAGTGGTACAAAATGGGATGAAATGGCAGTGAGGGTGCAAGCTGATGAGGAGGCACACAGAAGAAAATAAAGGATTTTAGTTTCATTCCAGGTTAAAAATAAAACAATAAATGATAAACCAATGTTCATCATCTAACTGGAACCACTGCCATCTGAATGTTTCAGGATGACTATGTGTCTACATGATTTCTGAAACAATTTTAACATGTGACTCTACATGACACACTTGACATAATTTGGGAGATTTATTTCTATGCAGAAAAAAAAAAAAAAACTCCAGAGTAATTATTTGTGAAAATTTTGCAATGTGATTCTTAGCTAAAAAAATCTGACTCAGCAGGTAATCAGGACTCAAATAAATGACCCACACCCTTAAGGGAACATATAGGCACTCAATTCACACACACACTTGTCTCTTCATATACAGACTTATAATAATCATTTTACAAATGACAAACTTGTGCAGTTTTAAAGATAATGCAGCAAAGATATTATAACTGGGAATACAGATAAAGCATTCAACATAATGTAAAAGTAGAGTCAAGTATCACTCTGGACTAAGGAATAACTTTCTCAAATTGTGCCATCGTCGTGGAAATTCTTTAAAAGTCCAGACCTTGAGAAGTTATTGGTTCCAGCCATGTTTCAATGAGAAAATGCTTAGCATTTGATAGAAGATTGAAATACGGTAAAGCATCAAGAAATATTGTATTAAGACACCTTCTTACAAGGAAAAAAAGTCTGTCAGTGCCTCTGCAGTTTCTGTACAAGTACCCAAACAGTGCCCTCTTCTCCTCTGGCATGTTTCAGTGTGAGTGTTTTGCTCACATTATAATACATTCAGTGCTTTTACTTGCCAATTAAGCTTTCAGACTGACTCATACATTGTTGGAAATGTTCTATGGAAATTTAGCAATTATTGGCAGCAAACAGTTTAATAATAGAGCAACTGTTTAAAATATGGGAGGAAAAATAAGTGGTATTTTGTACGAAAACTGTGAGTTTAGAATATAAGGAATGCGACTAAATTAATGAATTTGAGATAAAGAAAAGTGTAAAATCACTTGTGTAAACTTCTTATTGAAAGACTTTAAGACAAAGTATGAACACAGAATCACTAGGGTTTCTGTAACATCTTTCTGATTTTGCAGGTTCAGGGTTCAAACAATGTACAGCAACAACGCCAGGCACTGAAAATAATATGATAAAACCAAATTGTCCTAAGGCAAAGGCAAAGTGTGCCATTAAAAAAACAAACAACAAAAAAAAAATATAAATGTAAAGCATATTTTACACAAAAATACTTTTTGTTTTTAGCTGGGTATCATCATGAAATAAGATGGGCAAGCTGTGACATTTTGATGTCACTGTGAATTTGTCCTTCAGAGATAAACATAAGGTACAAAGGAACTTACACTGTACATAATCCTTGGGTTTTCATGAACGATAAAAACGGCAACAGGAGGCAACGGATCAGCTGTCTCGCTCAACCTTGAGATGTTTGTCTGCATTTTTAAATTTCTCTCGGCACAAGTTGAACACTTTAATCTCAAAGCTGGGATTAAAATAACGGGATCATTGTATCTGTTGTAAGTGAAGGTTTCTGACTTTGCAGCCAGCAGGAAATAAGAAAAAAAAAAAAAAAATCAAAAATGTAAAATGTATTAGCTCAAGGCTGCAATTTCACCCACACAATGGGGCCATTATTTCCAAAGGCAAACCCGTAATTGCAATACCAAATTCTATTTAAAAAATAAATAAAAGCTGAGAATCCTAAACAAATTGATTTTTAAGGTTTGCAAATAAACCATAATTATCTCCTCATACATTCACTGCAGGAACCTTCTCGTCTTGAGATTCTTGAGCTACCAAAAAAACCTTTTATATTTTAATGATGCAATTTTAAATGTGAGGCAAATGTTTATCACATGTAGTATTTTAATACAAGCTTAGTAGTACATATTACCAACACATTCCTGAGTTTTCAAAAAGAAAACGGAAAATATAGTACAACATTTATGTGTGAATTACTCTTAGTAATTAGCTGTAGAAATATTTTTAGGAATTTCACAACTAACAACCTCCAAACTTAAAGATGTGCAAAAAGCCTTAAAATAAATAAATCTTGTTCTGCAATAGCATAATCAGACATTGCAAAATGTAGAAAAATCCAACTTGAGTAAATTTATTCAGTCACTTTTAAGAAATTGTGAACGCACCCTTAGTGCTCTCCTGTTGGCAAATGAGGTTTAAAAAGTAATGTAAGAAAGGGCATCAATAGCAGTGGGGATTTAATACTATTATTTCTTATTAAATTAATGTACTCAAAATATAATATGGGATCTGCAAAAATATTTCATTATCATTTCAACCTCCTCCAATAAAAAATATATTTTAAAGCTTTTAACACATCTTTATCACAAATCCTAAGAGTTCTAGAGAGCATTAATTTAAACTGAAATCACATTGACCAATTTATCCTCAAACCTACCAAGGAAGGGCTACTGCAACCAAATTTAAGTCTTTAATGCAAACACAATTTGAAAGATATGTGCATGTCCATTTTGCTATGATTAAATAAATCACATGCACACATAAAACCTGTGCAAGGTAATTATGCTCAGGGAAAATTCTGCCAATCAATTTAACTCAGCTGAAATTAACCACAACAGTTCACGGAGAGCACAAAACAGACAAAGCTGAACACTTTTTGCAGTAAAAAAAACAAAGGTTTCTTTCACATTGTAAAGCTCTTTTATATAAGCACACCACCAATGAAGATTGTGAGGCAAAATGAAACTTAAACAGCACCATCTCAGGCACTTGATAGCAACAAAATCTCAAAATCAGCATTATATCTATATATATTTGTATATTTATATACAAAAAAGTGGGGCATCCTTTTAAATTTACTTTAATAAGCACGTAACACTGTGGGATGTCCAGATTGCTTCCATAACTCTAGATAAAATGCTGATATCACCACTGTTTTCTTATTGTTTGAAAAGAACCAAACACTGTTTTTACTTAGCACATTTTAAGGAAACTGTGTTTAACTGGTTCCATTCACTGACTACAGCCAAACATTTTATTCCACTCAGTGTACACATCAAGCTCTTTTTGTGATATGCTCGGCTGGAATTTGCAAAATACATTTTCAAAGTCTTGGTACGCGACTGGTCTCATCTGACTGGGATGGATGCTGGGAAGGTCAGCCCCAGGAATGCCATGGAGAGAGCCAACGACAGCCTCTTGACACAGCTGGACTACATCCAGTCCAGAAAAACCCTCTGTCCTCTGAACCAATAATGAAATTTCTTTGTCACTGAGACAATAGTTGTGCTGCGAGAGAAGTTGGCTGATTATCTGATGGCGTGCGGTTCCATCAGGCAATGGGATGAGCAAACGCTTAGTGAAGTACCTCCGTAAGGTCTCGGGTATCTCTTCTGGCTTACTGGTGGAGCAGACCACAAGAACATGGTCCTCTGCGGAGGTTAGAATACCATCGAGCTGGATGAGAAGCTCAGCCTTGAGGTGATTTACAGGGCTCTCCTCGGTAAGCTGGCCAGACAGCAGCAGATCCACATCGCTGATTAGGACTACTGCTGGTTGGCGACAGCGTGCTACAAGGAAAGAAGCTTGGATAATCTTGCCTCCTTCTCCAAGCCACTTGGTCACCAGTGCTGAACCACTCAGCCGCAACAAAGTGGCCCCCAGCTGGCTGGCCATGCAGCGTGCCAGTAGCGTTTTACCAGTTCCCTGAGGTCCAAACAATAGCAGACTCCGAGGTAATGTGGAAAGTCCGCTAAACATGTCAGGTCTCAAAATAGGCCACAATATCTCCTCTTTAATAGTTGATTTGGCCATATCCAGACCTGCAATGTCAGTCCAGTCTACCGGAGAGCCCTGCTGAAGGATTTCCGTGTTGACCATTTCCACCAGGTTGGAATCACTGTTCTTTAATTGTTCCTCTGCAGCATGGATGGACGAGGTAGCCGTTCCTAAATCAGGCCCTGAAAGGGAGTGGGAGAGGTGCTGTCTGTGCTCATCAGTTTGCTCGCTCATGATTGGAGACCCAAACTTGCTGTAGGGCTCGCCAGTTCTTAGATCTCCTGCAGAGTTTTTGGTTGATCCGTAAGATGGAGGAGTTAGCGCTCTGCCAGAGTGCACGTTAAATTTTCTTTGTTGATCAGAAGCCAGTTGCTGTTTAGTTGGTTTAAAAGCTAAAGACGATGGCTCGGTGTTTCTTTCAAAGCCAGTGCCCCTGTTCGAGTCTGAGACACTGCTGTCTGCTACTCTGTACATAGGGCTCTGTGAGGAGCGCTGTTGGCTGTAGTTGAAATTACCGTAGCTTGAGTCCACATCTCCATGTCCGCTCATGTAGAAAGCTTTTCGTTTTAATGAGTTGGACGAGCTGCCATTCAAAGGTGTAGGTGTGATTGGTGTGTGATTATGAGACTGGTAGGTGTATCCAGGCAAAGTGGAGGGAGGTATTGGAGTGGGAGCTGCAATGCCAGACGGTAGATAAGCAGAAGGTGGTGGTGGGGCTCCCCCAGGGCTATACCCAGGACCCACGGCAGTCTGTGAAGCATACCCTGTTGGAGGATAACTGTAGTTGGGAAGGTTGGGAGACCCAGCATTGTAGCTTGGCACTAAAGCAGGTGGAGGTGGAGGGGGTTGTAGAAGCCCAGCACTCTGGAGAGGAGAGGGGTGAGGGGAAGGGAGGGCGGGGGTGCTCTGGCTGCTGTAGCTGGAATGCAGGTAAGAGCCATTGTAACTGGCAGTATATTCCTGAGAGGGGAGGCCCGAGTGAAGAGTGGTGGCTGGATGACTCCCACAGTTACTACTTGAGTAGCTAGGCTCAGACAAGCTGCCTGCCACCCCTGGGGAGCTTCCTATGCTCGCAGACACGTCTGTAGGGGGGAGGGCAGCTGTCATTCCAGCTTTGCTCACAGATATAACATCTGGAGCACAGTTCATTGGGTAAATCCCCTCCTGCCAGGACTCATTCTCCGACTTTCGTCCATTCACGAGTCCACTGGAGCTATCGGAGTAGGCACACAGCAGGGCTCTCTCATTTGGGCCTTCTAGGATCCCAGAGTACTTCTCTGCATATTTCTTGAGCAGATTGGAGGCAGTCAGTGCAGAGATGTCATCGTTTGCCCACGCATACTGGTATGTTCGCTGTAAGTGCCCCCGATAGGCCTCCACTTTGTGTGCTGGGGAGCGGGTAGTGGATGAGATGTCAAAGTGTTGTTCTGCCCATTGTGTGTGCTCTGGGGTCCACTGCATCTTTAGACCTAGACAGTATGCATAAGGAAGAAATATGTCAACGTAAGCATTCATTTTTTTCCACAATGGGCATGAGTGGGTATGAGATTCTCACATTATAACCTTGAGCAGAAATACCACAATTTATGATATTTTGGTATTTAAGCAAAACTATGAAATGGAAATCTATAGATCATCTAATTAACATGAGACAGAAAAAACAACACTTATACCAACTGATGCATGTATATATGATTAATAATTGTCATTTTGATTTTGAGGAATTTGCCTAATACAGCTCTGGAAAAAATTACAAGCTGCTGTTATTCATTATTATTTATTTATTTTTTTATAAATCAGGATCCCTTAACTGTACGATGGCCTTTCCATTCCGGTGTCTGTTGAACTATGCCAATGCTGATTTCTGAATCTTTCCAATTATTGTGTTGTTCAAAGATGAAATTGAAATTGCTTTTGTGTGTAAATAGTAGTCAGTAAAACATGAAAAACATTGCAGTGGTCTCTGATTAATAAATGCATAAAGTAGTGCAATAAAGTAGAATTAGAAACTGTTTACTTTAAATGACTGTTGCGTATTTTACTATGCGGTTAAGGCAGATAATTAATACTCCCAGGAGAAGTAATATTGAATTTGGTAAATAAATAACTTGAACAATTAATTGGAATGCAAATAAAGGTTTTTCAATTGATTATGAAGAGTATGAATAATTCTCAGTGTGCCATTGTCAAAATACATGGCTAAATAATATCATAGAAAACAATACTCATTTGACATTGTTTTATTATCTTTTGAGAAATGTACATCTTATACCCTAACCAAAACATGTTGCTTGGTTGTATGAGTATATTAAATGTGTATTGATAATGTTAGTCTCATTTTTTTTATATTGTATTTAAACTGTTTTATTAAACCTTTAAACCTTTTTAATATTTAAAAGGAAAAAAAAAACAGTAGGTTGATAATTAGTAGGCTATGTGCAGTAGAACCGTTCTTATAGTTTGTAGTTGCTTTTAGCTTGCAGCCATAGTTTTTGCTTTTTAAGATGAAAAATTATTACAAACAGCCAAGCTAGTTGTTTTAGGTAACCAAGGGAAAATTTTAGCCTTCTTTACACAACTTGACCCACAATACACAGCAACATGTTTAGGAGGGCAGTGTGGTTCTACTCCCAAGCCCATTTAACAATAAGAAAAAAAAAAAAAAAGAAGAAAGAAAGACATTTTATTTTTCCCAAGCTGTTGAGATTAAAACACTAAAAGCTGCTGGAGTGCATTAATTTTAAATATACAGACAGACATACACAACTAACTTAATGGTCAGCATGAGGATATTGGAGCCAACACCTGGTTACCATGGAATAATCTATCCAATGCAGAGCAGAATGACACAGACATTGCAGGTCAGTCTATAATCCAACTCTCATCTGAGGCATTCTGAGACAGTTTCAAATCTGCTTGGAGGAGAGCAGCAAAGCAATCTTCCTTGGCAGCGCTCTGTTGCTTTCATCACACAAAGCCCTCAGCCCAGCATGAATTACATCCACATCGAGTCTGCCTACTGCTTCCCACCCGACAGAGTGAAGAGGGAAAAAAACAAAAAAAAAAACAAGCTTCACTTGTCTTTTTCTCCGCAGCTTCGCTCAGCCTCTATATGAGGCCTAAAAGGGTTTGAATGACAGAAATAATGAAGTTAAATCCTAAAGTCGATCTGCAAGTAATAATAATAAAAAAAATATTCCGTCTAGCTGTGCTTCTTTATTCTGGGATGATGGGTAAATATTCCCTCAGAACAGTTTGCGGGAGATTAATTCTCAAAACAATTTGAAATGGTGAACAAAGTCTTGTGCATCTTTCATCAGCATTAAGCTGAGTGAGATACGCAGACACATGAGAGAGAATGATCCAAACATGTCCCTCTCTTTGTTCTGTTGACACCATGACGCTATACTTTATACTTCAGCGGGTTAAGCAGATATCAGACGATTCGAACTGAAAAACAGCTAGTGTCCAGAGGCAGATTACAAACGCATGGTTTGTCTGTGAATTCCCTTCCGATTCCCTCCCAGCCATTTGCCAACCAGCCACACTAGACACCAGCAGCTAATTAGCAGGATGATGCTGCACTAATTGTGTTAATTTACAAGGTTTTAGTCAAAGAGATCTGTGCTGTGGCTCACATTGTTGTCAACCATCCAAGCTAATGACTGAAGGGAAATAAGCCTGAGGCAATAAGCTTGTGGGGAAAAATATGGTGATCAAAATACAAAAAAAAAAAAACAAATCCTAATGGATTGCAACTGAATGGAATTATTAAGAACATATAATCTGTAAAACAAAAAGATTAGTATTGTAATTGCATTTGTAACAAATTTATGAATTTTCACTAAGCAAACTAACAGAGATCCACCAATTAGGATTTCCTGGCAGATATTGATTTCTGGTTTTCTTCGAGGGATAATCAGCTGATTCCAATATTGATGGATTCTTATTTTTTATTCTGAAGAACAAATAAAAGAGAGAGAAAAAACGAATGCTCAAAATAATGCTTATTGCTATGTATACATTGAAGTATATGCCAATTACCTTATTAAGATTTTTCTTGGGAAAAAAAGAGAAGTTTTCAGTTTTGGCTGATCTAACCAACAAGAGAAAAAAAGTGTTTTACTGTTGGAGCCAATCCCGAATAAAACAAGCAGAGTTAAGTGCCTGGCTGAGTGATTGGTGAAACTCCTCTTTTCTTTTTAATCAGTATGTTTTAGAAATCCTTATTTTAAATCAAACTATTTCTAAGGTAAATCTGATTTTTTTTTTCTTATGAAATGAAAAAAAGAAAAAAAATAGAAGGAAAAAAATATCTTCCAATTAATGCAGAATTGAGGAAACAGCAATGAGTGCTGTATTGTCTGCCAAGAATCTAAAGCGGTGGTGACACTGCAGCGAGAGTAGCGGGATAATGGATTTTGTAAAAATCATTCAGTTGAGTTCCTTAACACTCAAGGCCCATTTTGTCAATAGCAAAATTGCACACAGCTCACACTGAGGGAGATTCTTCTATTACTGCAAATCCTCTCTGAACAATTTGCCACTTTGGACAAATCAAAGAGGAGCTACTCACAAAGTGTACTTGAGCTCACTGAGCATCAGGTGTTTTATATAAAACAGAGAAAATCCAAGATAGTCAAAACAGATTTGCACTTTTTTGTTAGCTTAACAAAAATATACTAATCAAAGTAACCCACTTAATGCAAAATATTACTGACATTTTGTAAATACTCCACGCACTCGTAGTGCATGCATTTTAATTCTTTGCAGTATTACACATTGAGGAAAAATACATTTTCAAATAAGATATGCTGCATGGAAAGCACAAACTCTATATTACCTTACACATATTTTCCATCAAGCCAGATGATATAAACTCTAAAAGAATTCCCCCAGAAAAAATTTACTGATAAATACGCCACATGCTGAAAAGTATTCGACACACACAACAATCCGCTGCTTTGGATACTTGAGTGAAATGTTGTCCTTTATTCTACCTGCACCTCAAAAAGGGGAAAAAGCATCTACAGTTTCCTTTGTTGTTCTCAAATAGTATAATTAGAGACCGTTCAACAAGAGGAATGTTCTCACTGCCTTAGGACATGAGCTAAAGTTCCACTGATCAGCCAAAAAAAAAAAAAAAAAAAGTCTTGTTTTCCTGTTTTGAATTTGTCAATTCTTGGGTGTATTTAAATTCTGAGAAGCCTATTTTGCAAAACTTTTTTTTTTCCCCTCTCCCAATTTTGGTCATGTTTTGTCGGTGCCAAAGTCAAATAAGCTGTCTTCTACTTTATGTGAAATCTAATTAAGAACCACACATTTCTGATAGGCATACAGACTTCTCATTATTGGTATGAGATTCTCACTCACTCTGTACAAAAACTTAACTGAAATGTGATTTTAATTATAGGGAAAACATACAATTATTCATGCTTCTTCTAAAATATTGATACGTTGATTATTGCAGTTCTGATACCCATTTATACAAGTTATTCAGTATTTTTATTTTATGCATATGCTTAATTAGTAGGACTATCTGCTCTGGTAGTTGACCATCCAGTCAGCTGCTCAACACACAGGCTGTTTGTAGAAGCCTTGCATAATCTATTACAAATTTAGTAATGGGACAAAGCAAAAGTCCACTTAGAAAAACTCTAGCTAATTATAAATTGTAAGCAATATACTCTGTAAGTATAGTTATTACGTTGCCTATGTTTGGTAGGTGCCAAAGTATTTGGTGATGGTTGCTGTATAGTGCTGCAGAAAATGTCTACAGGGTAGAAATGCTGATAAATTCAATATGAGGATGTGTTGACATGGAAAAAAGATGCTTTATTGACAAAACGGTGATTGCAGCCTGATGCAGGTGGAACTTTCTTGATAAACTATGTTTGGTTTGGAAGGAAGGAATTTATTAATTTATTCCAGTGTGTAAATAACCAACTAACTGAGGTCCACATTTACAAATAACCCAAAGCAATATGATATTTAAACTCCATCTTTAATTATATCGTCATGGCAACATTTGCCATCATTATCACATATTGAATGTTTCCTAATATTTTGAACTTCTCCCTCCATATTTTTTTAAACTATAATTTAAAAATATTTCCCAATGGGGTAATTTGCATCTGGAAATATTTAAGTAATAAATATATAAAGTGGTGAACTTGCTTTTTTGTAAGAAATGGATTAGAGAAGATTCAGAACTCTCCACCACTCTTCCAGGCATCTCAATACAAAAGACTAAACTGTAGGAGCAGAATGACAGAAAAATTTAGGAGATTTGAAAATAATGATTGTACACTTTAATATCTCATCTTTACACTCATCTCTATGACCAAAGTGTTATGTACTAATTACTGCACATACAATGTCCCACTCTTCAACAAAAAGAAAAGAAAGCATTGATGGGAGGCATCTGGCAAGTGGTAAAGCAATGGTGTCATTTGGTGCCGTGCTGTTTAATTTCTGGTTGAGTGATCGTTGTCGATGAAACAGGGACGCTGACCTTTTTGGTAACTATTAATTTGGTAAGCCCTATAGGCCGATTTTAAGCAAACAAGGCTGGGGCCTCCACTCTGTCCATCCAATTTCCTAGTGCGTAAATTGGACCACCGCTTGCACAATTCTCTATTCATTACAGTGCTGCTGAAAGGAAGCACAGAGGTGGCAGAGTGGTTTTCTTTTCCCCTTTCTGTGCATGTGTGCACGGTTTGTGTGTACGAGCAATCGGGTGAGGAAGAGAGAAGCAGAATGGAAGCGAAATGCCTTCCAGGAGGTTCCCAAGCATAAAGAGCTGGACCTTCCTTTCGTTCTGTTGCTCTGGACGGGGGGGGGGAAGGGGGGGGTAGAGTGGGTGGGTTGAGGATCGTGGTGGGGGAAGTAAAAGCTGTCGTAATTGAAACGCAGCCTAATCAGACTCATTACCATTTTTACCAATTTGCACCACCAAAGATGCTTATTAGGTAACTGTGTTTAATAAGCTGCTCTTTAGAAAACTCACTGTAATGAGCTCTTTAAAGTCAGACTTGAGCGTGATTACACACTGAAAGTGTTTTTGCAAAGCTGAAGCAGACTGGTGCATTAAACCATGTAGGATGTCATAATTAAGCAACACAATCTCAATGCTTCACACCAACAATAGTCGATGCTAAAAAGTATTCGTCGCTACTGATCATTACAATTCAAGGATTTGTTTTTTATCACTGGATATAAACTTAATTATGGAGATGTTTGCTTTTATTCTGCATAGACGGAGCTTTTTACTCGACGATCACACAAATACAGCCGACAGCCAGCAATTATGTTTATAAATAAAAACACTCTCGTGCTTACATTCACATTCACTAGAGATCGTCAGAGTAGGGATGGGACGAAACACTAATGCAATGTGAAATGGTAATTGGCACAGCTACGGACAGTCATTCATCTTACATATCAAGTTAAGACAATTTAAACTCAATTTAGATCTCCGTGTGGCAGTAATTCTCATCTTTGGATAGCAGGGTGCCATTTAACCCCTCATTTGGAAAAGACACGTCTTCCTCCGTTACTGTCTTTTCCAGGGCTACTGTCCACACATTTCACAGCTTGGCCACCCATGGCAGCAAATTACTGCTCTCCTCTAAATTCTTTAGAGTCCACTGATCCAAGCAGATGATATTCTCATCAAAGGTGGAAAATGACTGTAAAAGAATGCGTTTTGAGATTTTAGGTAACACGTTGAGAAAACACCTTTCAGTGACGAGAGCTTCTGTTTGCAATCAATGACAAACGCAGAAGGTGGATAGCAACAGAGTCACTGCAGCTAGTAATTTAAATCAGCTGTTCTAAAGGAACAAATCTTGAGTGATTTTCAGTGAAAATCAAAAATGTGTTTTAAAATGATGGCCAATGGATTGAAAATTCCTGTTAATAGTTAATGATTACTCAAATTCGATAAAGCATTATTAATTTATTGGACGATCTAGAGTTTTGTATAGATTTCTAGAGGATTTAATGACCAGATCAACCTGGGTGTCAAGGTAATATATTCTAATTTCCTGAACTATTGCAATTATATATATATACACACATACATTATCTGATTTAGTTATGCAATCTGGTTTAAAATTTGTATCTAAATTAAATGTACAGAATTTTAAGATTTTATATACAACACATTTATAATGGCATTTATGAGTATTTTACAGTGATAAACCACTCACTCCCAGAAACATTTTTAAATTGTCAATTTTTCAGATGGACTTGTATTTAAGGTATTTAAGTGCTGCTCCTTAGAATTTTATATTTATTGCATAAAAAAGACTCTTTATAATCTGATAGACGTTCTTAGATAGAAAACATTTCAACCAGTTTGAATAATAAACTCGACTGCATTTTTTTGATAATTACGATACATTTTCAATGCATGTTATTGGAATAGATTTGCAGGCTCCAGCTTGAATTGACATTTTCTTTTGTAAAGTATCTCGAGATGGTAAGTGTTATAAATTGGTTATTAGAAAAATAAACTGAGTTTAATTGAAATAAGCCAACTGCAATATATGAAAAAAAAAAAAAAAACTTGTTACAAAGATTTAAAAAGATGAACGACATCTGGCACTAATGCAGGCCATGAAGACAATGTCTAAGCGTGGAAACAAGCATATCATTCCTATTTTTTCTTTTTTTTCTTTTTACTTATGGCACCGTCTAAATAATTACCCACATCTGTTTGCAGACGTTTGCATTAATAAAAGATGACGACCTTCATTTTTTTATAGTCTGCTGTATTGATGACAAATCAAAACTTCTGTCATTTTCCTCAGCGAGATTCCCATTTACTCTGTAGGACAGCCTGCTGTAGTGACTTGCACAATGGACCATGTCACTGCTGGCTGCACCCGTTAAAGCAAACAGATGCATACGATGATTATGTTAGATACATAATCACAAAGTCAACAGATTCTTCCACTCCTTATATAACAGAATGTAGGATGCTCAGTATGGTAGCATTAGACCCCTTCCAGACTCACCAGTCCTGTTTAAAGTTTAATATCACATCAAAAGTTGTAATTTAAAGTATCTAAAAGCAATCTAGCTCGGATCACAATTTGGACACAGCCTTGGTTCTTAAAGTAAACTAGCTCTATGAGAAGCAAACTCACTTTTTTTTCCCTCTCTACACAAATCTACACATTCCTAAGCCAAGACAATTCAATGTATACACTGTAGTCTGAAGATTCATTACTGAACTCATTACTTATAATCATAATATATAATGATTACTTAAAATGATTCCTAAAGTTTTATCAAAACGGTAATTTAACTTCAAACACATTTTATACTTTGCTTTTATCAATTCAATTAGCCAACTATCACTATAGTGGTTTAGCAGTGAAGTTCAGGTTAGTGAGTGCTCCCCCATAAGTTCACCAATAATGTTAATAACCAGAGAAAGGTATATTAGAAATCTTTTCTTTTAGCAAGGGTTTATATTTGCTAACTCACTTGACTAAGTCAATAAATAGTTCAGTAGAAAACATATCTGGATCCAAAGATCTTAAATCATTGCACCAAACTCATAAGAGAATGGGTTCTGCACGTTTTTATTCCAGTCATATTTCTCCAGGTACACGGAGGCTTTGCATTTCTTATTGCTTTATTTAATTAAAGTGGTCATCTTATGGCTTTAACAGATTTTCCATGTTCCAAGTGTGGTAGGTCTGTGCTTCTATTCACACAATTTATTTCATTTCATTTTCACAATACAGCTCTAAGCTTAAGTCTACAGTGTTCAGTCCAGCCAAATAAGAGGGGACAATTAGCTTTTTGTCAATTTCCTACTTGGGGGGGTGGAGAAATAGACTTAAGTAATTTCTCACCAGAAATGAGCGCAATTAATTTGTTTTTGTCATACCTCTATGATAAATTGTCCGTATGCGTATGAACAATCTCCAAAAATAGTATTTTCTCAAAAATCATATTTAATTCTTTTTAGTGGTTTGACACATGAATTTTTTCTGTTATGTCTTATCTGCTACCCTGTGAATAATAGCTTAACTGTTGTTAATGTCTTGTCAGACACACTTCATGTGTGGTCAACAAGTCCTGGGCTGTAACAAGGTGAATAACACAGAAACCTGCCAAACTCTCATTTTAACAGTCATTGCAACATTGGTACCAAGTTATCTCCGTTTCTTGTGTTTGGCTTACAAAATGGTATCAAACCACATGCCTTTACCTAGAATTTAAGCCTTGGTTAAAGCTTTTGCCAGCACAAAATGCTTGGAGCAAAAGAAAAGCTTTTTCTGTATAAAAGGATAAAAGTTTTTTTTTTTTTTTTTGTACAGAATTAGCTAGAACAGCCCTAAATTATGGTGAGTACCGGGCTATGAGTCAATCAAAACAGGGGGAATTGTGCTAATGTTGGCCTCATGCAAAAGCAAACTGCACAAGAAAACATTGTTAGCAGAAGCAAGATGTGAGTTGATTTAAGATTGTAGGTGTCAAGTCAGATTTATGTTTAGAAAGACATGACACAGCAAAACACATTTTAGGTGAAGAGTTGTCAGAACATTATAATAACTAAATCGAGTTGTCTGTTGGAGCAGAATACTAAAGGGGCACTATTATGTAATATCAACTTTTTTGAGCTTTACATCATGTTACAATGTTATTCTGTCATCAAAAAACGTACCTGGAGGGTTGCCTCAATTTTTTCATGCATGTTTGAGAAATACTTTCATCTCCTGTGGCAACCACTCAGCTGTGCAAAACGCCTGGGTGCACCTAGCACCACTTTCAAGATGCAGCTCTTCCTCTGAGCTGCAGCTTCCAAGCTTTCGTACTTCCGCCTCACAACCCGCCCCCCCACCACCACCACCACCACCATTCACAGCTCCTAAAGATTAGCTTGTTGCAGTTAGCAAGCACCTGTTGGAACTTGTGCATCACCTGAGCACATTGTATGAACTACTTCTCAGTAATTCTGGTGAAAAAAATAGTTAAATGAGGACTGCTGTTGTGATAACTTTCTGAAGGCGAAGTTTCAGAAAGAGCAAGAGTTTGTAAAGAGACAAATACCCAATTTCAAGGTGTTAAATTACAAAGTCAAATTTCTTTTAAGTCATATTTGATAAATATAGCATTTTTATAACAACTGAAGTCAACAGTTACTTGATTGTGCAATAAAATGGCACTGTGCCTGGAAAATGCATAATACTGTTCCTTCTGCATCTTAAAGAGGCTCTGGATTTTGGATAAAACGTCCTATACCAACTGCTTAAATCTTCATAATTAGGATTGTTTATTTTCTTATGATTCCAGAAACTGAATTTTGTATTTGGCAATTCTAAATCATTCCTGCTTTATTAAATGTTCTGTTTTACTTGAGAGGTGACCAACAGCAAGTTTTTTTGTTTTTTTTTCTTACAATGTGTATGTGGTTTTGAGTGTAAGGACATAAGACCTCTAAAGTCTTTGCAGCGCCATTTCTCAACACTGCCTGTCACATAATTTCCCCTCTGAAAATACCCTGTCAAATCTTATGGGATGCGTTTCATTTATAGTAATAAGACATTCAATAAAACAAGCTGATATTTTACTGCCGTTTACTTACATTAATAAAAGAAAAAAAATATTGAAAGAGATAATGTATTTTTTTATATAATCTGCAGATAAAACTGCTTGATTAATTTGGAAAATAAGTTTGGCAACTACAAAGCTGCTAAAATCTTGAATCTTCAAGCTTAGAAACCATTTAGAAAGACACTGGTCAACTGTTCCCAGCGATCTTATATCACCAGGTCAAATACTGAAAAATTAAATGCATTAAATGTAAAAACTCCATATTTTGGTTCTCTGAACACATTAACCAATAGCTTGTATTTTGATGGTGTTGAGCTGAATAAAAATCAGAAAATATTTTAAATTATAATTAAACATTTGTTTTGATATTTTTGTATTTCATATTTTTCAATATAATTTCTTAAACTTGATTTACACAATTATTTACATTTTGTTTACAGGATACTTTCAAAAAATACAAAAAACTAAACATAATGCATTTCAAATAGAGTAGTGTAATGGTGTTGGCAATAAACTTAACAGTAAAATGATTATTCGTCTTAGTGATTAAGAAGGGTCTCTGAATAAATCCAGAGTTAAATTTCTGATACACCATTTTATGGCACATTGATTTTTTTTAAAAAGCAAATCTGCAATAAACTCCGCTGGCTTTCCACAAGCTACGTTTCTCATTTTCCCCACTAATTCAGTAAATTGTGAGGTTGAGCTGTCATTTCTTTTTCTCAGCTAAGCTCATTAAATTATGACTCTTCAGGCCAAAAGGGCCCAAAGGCAACATCTTCCATTACTGCCCCAAGTACAGCAAAGTCTACACACATACTGAAAGAATGGACCCAGCACAGTCCAGTGGAACGTAAACACTGGTTTAATCCAAGTCAACTCCTGGAGACAGCCTTCAAAGTGTTACTGCAGTGCATCATTCTTAGGAATACTCAAATGGGTTGTTGGCTAAAAGAACACAACGATTTAATGCAAGCTCTGGGTAAAACATGTTTAACTTTACAGCACAAACATAGGAAAAGCTGTAATTGTATAAGCCTGTGTGCATAGTCACTTCACTTCTTCAGGGATTACACACTTCAAGAGAGAGCAGAGGCAGATTGTAACCCTACTATGAGGGATCATTGACCAAAAGCTACTCACTAACATCTTTATAACGCAAAAGTTTAGCAGCTAAACAAGAAAAAGAGTTTAGCTGCCCCAAGGAAGAGAAAAACAAGCCCAACTCCTCGACTTTTACTTTAAAGCTGCACAGAGAGTCATGTGACTTTCACACCAGCAGGCCCGCTGGACATTCACAAATTATCCTGTTCACTGGACCAGGTTACAACTGTGATTAATTCCAACCATTAGACTTTATAACTGTAATAACCTGATTAAGAGAACACAGTGACATTATAAAGAATGTCATAATTCACAGTATTGGGAAACTCAGTTTTTTTACAAGAAAAAGAGCCACTCAAAACGAACCGTAGTCCTTCTCTAACTAATGACATTTGCTATTCGGATTTAAATATAAACAACTTGATTGCTACCAATTTTTGTTAAGAATGTTTGTAATTCTATGACACCATGAGAATCACAAGCTTGCATATGTATTAAGGAAAAGGGCAACTTGTAGTTATCTTGTGGTTATACTTTGAAGTTACTCCTCAAGTTTCTGACTTTTAGTGAGTAAGTGTTGGGAATGAAACATGTCTAGCTTCCACTTCAAGTCAATACTTCCAGACGATGTCATGTATTCACATCTATTAATGACCAACAATGAGAAAGTTTCTGATGGTAAAAGAAAATTTAAGCTTCTTATCCTTATGTCAGAAACTCATCACAAAGAAGGACCTTTAAGGTGATTTCCTAAATTGATTTCCACATCTGACCTTCAATAGCTAATTTTATTTAAACGCCATTAAAGTTATTTTATTGCTTCAGTAACAGCCTTCTATAGTATAAAATTCAAACTAAATTCAAACTAAACCCTAATTGAAAATACCCGAGCGAGCAGAAATAGGTTGCTTGTCTGCAATCACTGTCAGAGACATTGTGAAGCTTTCTGTGGTTTCAACTGCAAAGTCTCAAAGAAGGTCACTTTTCCAACACAGGCCAGACAAAAGGTGAAATGAGACAACTGAAGCAATCTTAGGTCAATATGAAATAGAAATCTCTCAGCTATACTGTAATAAAGTTACTGAAGTGAAGTAGTGAAGCCATAAAGGGGAACTTTTACAAGGAAAGAGCTGTCGAGAAGATTGGTTCGCCTACTGGCAAACAATGCCTTCAAAGAGCTAAGCTGGCATGGCGAACACGGCACCAAGGAACTGAGGAAAGCATTTTCACTTTTAGCAAAAAGGTTCGGGTTTAAAACAAATGCAAATTTATTTTTTTAACCAAGAAAAGCCTGTTTACTGCCAAATAAATTCTGTATACCGTATTAATGTGGTGTTTAAGAGGTTTAAACATAAATAAAATAAACAATCTTTACCTGCTTAACATTGTGATAGTGTGACTTTTCTTGACTGTGGTTTGGATGTTTTGAGAACAGACAGAATTTTGGTATTTTAGAATGTTTATACTTTTATTTCAAAGTTCAACTTCCTGGTTGTGTTTTGGACAGAGAGTCTCACAATATTTGTAAGAAAAGGCACTGAAGACTTCAGGTTTTATTTAATAAATGTGACAGTGTTGTATGCTTGATAGTTTTGACTTGAATTCCAAAGAGAAAAAAGTGAAAACCAATGGTAAAAACATCTATCCAAATAAATACATAAAATCTCTGACATGATTGCGTTTGTGCAATCCTGATACTAGATATCAGTTTACTCAGATACTCAGCCACTTCTACTGTATGTCTCTTTGGCACCATGCTGCCAGACACCAACACACAAGCTAAACAGGAATGGGAAGTGACTAAGCTTACAAAGTTCCAGTTTGACAGAGACAAAAAACTGTACACTCCAATTCTGTTGCCCAACAGACTCAGTCAAGTGCCCTCAAGCACTTTATGATGCACATGTGCACTTAGAAAAAGAGCCAGGAATTCATAAATTTACCAAAACTTTTAGCCATTAAATTCTAATTAAAGGAAATTAATTAGCATTGTGCTTAAAAAGGGTCAGCGCAACATAAGGCCCTTTCCGTCATTACGATATGTAAAACATGAAAAAAACAAAAACAAAAACAAAAAAAAAAAAAAAAAAAACGGAGTGCAACATCCATACAATGAGGACACTGTTCGATTTAGAAAGTTTTACGGAATATAGAAATTTTAAAGTTAGCCATTTTCAGTATTAGTGAGGTGTAGAAAAGTGAAGTTAGAGGAACAAGAAATGCTTTAGAGAGTTATTTAAAGGAGAAAAGATTTGCATTTGAAATGTGTTGGCCGTTTTCATTTAGTCGATGGACCCTGGTCATTACGCTCACTTTGTTTGTTTGCAATTTGGCTTGTTTTGTACCAATTGAGGACGTCTTATTAAACCTGAAAAAAGGGCAACATGTCGCTGAGCAGACATCAGTAGATATCTGGCAGCAAAGCTTTTTTGCTTTATGCTTTGTTTAACATTTTTTAAGGCAATATGTTAAAGGTAGTATAAAATGTCAGTAATGAAACTCTGATTTACAGACTGCTCTTTCAAACATTTGGTGTGAGGTTACCTCAACTTCTATTACCAAATGAGAAAGAATAAACTGTCCTAGAAAAAAGGTCAAAGTGGATATTTTGAGTACATTTAAGAATAATTATTGTGTGTTACACCATGACCATAGCTTATTTCCAATTTGTTGCAAACACAAGATCAATAAAAAAACTATTGCTGGAAAACTGAATTACCTATTCCTGCCACAGCTCTGAAAACTCATATGGTGGATACAGAGGGTTTCAAAGTTGTGATCCAGGGAAAACCATTGAACAAAAGTTGCATAAGTCATTGTGGTGACTGATGCAAGGACTAGTCACTTCACGCATTCAGCATTAGCTTCTGCCAGCCATATGAGCAGATAATGGTCTCAGAAATAATTTCAATGTGAATGGAAATATTCAGACACAGGACAAAGTTTCAACATTTGTAGTGCTTACTTTAAAAACAACTGGATCAAAACTCTGACATCAAATGCAAAACTGAGGCGTAGTTAGGACACCTTTTAGTTTGTGCAATTCATCTCAAAGAATTATCTTGTATGGAAAAATGAATTGGAAGGGGAAGCAGAAAGGTAACCGACATCATAACAGGCGTAATGCGCACATGACATGCAATAATAAATAGGGATGACCTAATTCAGTCCCAAGAACCTGCTCATGCTCTTGAGCAATTTCTAAAATATTGATATTGGAGTAGCTGGCTGCAGTCATCTTTCTATGGTTTCTTGTTAGCTGCACCACATACTCTCGAGGCCTAGACACACTGCCTGCATGTGACTCTTCACACGCCAATCAGATTTTTATTTTTTTGGCTTCAACTCAATTGTTTCTCTACTGACCACTGGACCTATGACATCAGGTATTCACGCGAGAGTATACAACGGACATATCTCAAGAATAAACACAAGTAGGTCAGAGAGTAAACTCAAAGCTACAATTGCTGCTCACCAAACACAAGATCAAGATTTAAGTTTTGTCTAACATCTTCCAGCTCTATTGTGTTGATTGTTGTAACTGCAGGACAAATCAAGTGCAAATCTTCTGGGACGTGTGATTATTTAGTCTATAATAAATAAACAGGACTTAAATTACACATTCTCATTTGGCTGTATGCATTGCATGTATTGTAGGATGTCACAGAAGCCCGAACTTGGCCTGACCCAGCCCCAATTTCGGGTCGAGCCCAGGCCACAAATCTAAACTCTGGCTGTGAGAGGTTGAGAGGAAAAATGTTTTCCTCTGCCTACATCCCCCAGAATGTCGGACAATTTTGGATCAGACTTCAGTGAAATTCTAAGAATTGTATTTCTATTGATATTGTCAACATATGAATCATTAGCTGTAGAAATGCAGAGAATGAGTAAAGACCTAAGACTGTAACTCATGAGAGCTGTGGAACTGCTGCTATGATTAAAAAAAGCTGATCAAGATTAAATCACCAAGTTTTCTCTGCATACTTTCAGAACAATGACAAAGAATTATGATGGAAAAAAAACTTTCCAAAGCAAACTGTGGTAAATATGAAGAGTCAGACTGAACCAACTTAAGGTGGAAGAGAATGGGGATAGATGATATATATTTTTTTTAATGTTACTTTCTAAAAAGTAAAATGACCATAAAGACTATTATTTTGTTTAATACTTTTTAGAAAAAAAAATGGGAACAGTCCAACATATCTTTCACAACAATTGATTAAGCAATCTGACCCGTTTCTGTTAAAAACAGAACATTTTTAAATTATCCACCAAGAAATGGAAATGATTCATGTGCAATTTCACTTACAGATGGAAATTGCACAAAGAGAAAACAAATATAAAACCTCAATACAGAAAGATCCCAAAGCTGAGAATCAAACCAAGCCCCCTATCACTGTAAAACATCAGTGAAAACAGCTGGGCCACCATACGACCATTGGTTGGACTATGTTGAAAAAAATCCAAAGACAATTAAAAACTAGGCTAGCAGAACACATACGTTGCAATTGACCTTAGTCTTGTAACAGCATATTGTAAGGAGGCAAATCATCCAGCCTTCTCGTTTAGATATGTTCAAATTGAACATATCTAAACGCTTGGAAGAAGATGAAAAATAAAGTAATTGTTGCTTTAAACAAAAGTAACAATTGTTTCATATTTCCACACAGCAGACCCCATTTACAATTAAGGACACAACAGTTTTTTAATCAATAAAGTCTGCTGTGATTTGAGTACATTTGTTCAACTTGTACACAAATGAAATGTCATTTTATTAGTGGTAAGGGATATGTACAAATTGATACATTAGCAATAAAATATATTTTTTATAAATCTCTAAGTAAAATCTTAACAAATGTTACTAATTTGTTGTTCTGATTTGGTCTTGTGGTTTTTCCCAATTTTCCTGTTTCAGATTTTTCTGTTGCTTTTTGTGTGCAATTAATTTTGCCATTCAAGGAAACCACACTATTTTAAAAATCAAATTATTATTATTATTTTTTTTTGCAATTAGCGTTCTGTTCTGTTGTGTAAAAAGAAAGATGCGTCCATCTCAATTTCAATCCAGATTGTTGACTGTTGCAGCTCTACACCTAAAACGTATCACCACTACGGAGTGCGTCTGTGTGAGTTTGTCTCATCACTGTTCTGACCCGACGAAGATCCAGGTAAGATTGAAACGTTAGCAATGAATGCTGCACAGTTTAAATGTGCAGGCACCTCTCTGTTCACACTATGTTACCATTTCATTAAGATCATCATTACACAAAAAAAAAACAACAAATATGCAGTTTCACCTTTAACTTTTGCTTTTAGCGGCTACTTCAACTTTTCCTCACAGTGCAGACCTGGCTGGTTGCAGCATATTTAGTTATTAGCAAAAGGTATATTACTATAGCTCATTAGCATAATTGTTGTCTGCCTGCAGCATTATTTGCCAACATGTTGGAGTCTGCAGTACAAAACTAAATAAATAAAATGATAATCTATTTAATTTAACATAATTCTGGAAATTTCAGGAAATGTAAAAACATTTTTTGAAAAACAAAAAAAATATATGCAGCACTTATTTAAACTGTGTTGCAAAATGTATTTCTATATACTGTAGAGCTGAAGGAAACTGTACAAAGAGAACAATGAAAACTGTAAATCACTGTGAGGCAGCCAGAAAAGAGACCAGCGTCTTCAGAGAGTTCAAAGCCTTCACACAAATGAGAGATACGCAAAGAAAATTATTCCACAGCATTCCTTAATAGATTATGAAATGAAGGAAAGAAAAAGGGTCAATTTGTGTCACAAAGCAATTGTGAAAAATAAATGAGATAATTAACAGAAATCAAGAGGAGCACATTTCAAATATGTCTCTGTTTTCTTTGTTCAACACAGCCTTTTTGTAATATCCATCCATTTCTCAGGTAAGACTCAAAGTCCTGCACAATAAATTACAAGTAAGAGAACGGATTCCCTCCTTTTCATTATGTGCAGTTCTTTATGTGGTTTTAAAAACATGGTGGTTCCACAATGTGCTACATTTGCATGTTCAGAATTCAACCAATTAAAAGCTAATTAATTAGACACAATTCTATTAAGAAACAAATCCCAGTCATCAATATACACAACCAAGGGTCACCCATTGCTTAAATGCGAATTGGCTCCTTGCACCACGTGGACTAAAGAATAGCACAATAGCACTATTGGAAGTCACAATAACCAGTGTGGCACGCATATATTTGTTGGAGCATGAACTCATCAGTGCTGATTGATTTTACTTCCATGGATAGAAAGCTGAGCCGTTGCTTCGACATACAGATCTCTATCAAGTGGCCGCTTCTAGGAAAGATCTTAATTCCCCCTGGTGATTGTCATGTTATGGTAAACACTCTTGCGAATTCTTCCTGAAAACCGTCCTATTGTGTAAGAAAGAGAAGGCACACGCACACACACACACCCTGACAAAATTAGCCTGATATATTAGTTTTTAGCCAAAAACGTGCACTTGACTGTGCATTGTGTATTTGATGTTTGTATATTAGCAGAGATTAACCCATCACGTGTCAGTACTCAATCTCACAAAAAAAAGCAATTTTGAGAACCTCTGTTCTTACTGAATGTCTAATACACTGTTGAACAATTTATTTTCATATGGAATATTTATGAATATTTTCCTTAATAAACATCGACAATAAAAATATAAATACATATTTATGTAGAAATGAATATATATATATATAGGGTTAGAAATGTAAAGTCTGTTTTAGGGCTGGTAGATAGGAGGAAGATAAGGAAGTAAAATAATGTCTAAATGAGCACATTTGGTCCTACCACAACCACACATTTAGTAATAAGAATAAGCATAAACAATTGTAATGATCCCCAGATAAGTTGAGAGTTACAAGATGGGCTGAGGTCTCAACCACTTGAAAATTGTTTGACACAGAAAAACAAAACAAAGGAACAGGGAATATATGAACAAGTTATAAATGCAGAAATCATGGTGCTTTCAGTAACTGCAGATCTCAAAGTTACCATCTGCTTTGATGCTTCCTATTGGTGCCAAAGTAAAATCTGCAGTCTTATGTGCATTTGATCAACAATAGTTAAAAATTTTAAATTCTTATATTGGCTAAAACTGAACTAGACATCAGAGAGTCTATGGAGTAGAAAGTGAGCTTTCTGAGATATTTTTTCATTTGTGAAAAAAAAAAAATCTAAAAATTACACAAACATAAAAAAGACAATATAAAATATTCAAACTAGACTGAACTCTCTTTAAATACAATTAAGAAAACAATTATGAATACCCTTGGCAGATTTAGGCTTAATTGTTTTGTTTGACCAATTTGTCTTTTTCTGATTTTAAGCAATATCTTTGGAGTGGCCAAGCCACGGTGCCAAATTGAATCTGTGAATCCTAAAGATTGACGTGACAGAAAGAAAACCTTTCAACCTCAAAGACTGGGAGCTCACCACTAAGGATATAAATCTTTGGTAGATACCAGTAGAAACATGCATGTTGTAAGGTTTTGATTGATGCATTGCCAACAGATATTTTTACTGATCATTGAAAAGAGGCATAAATAACATTTGAAATCCCAAATTGGCACAAAGCAAAAGGTTAAATAAAAACAGATCAACTATTTGTATGCCGATTTCTAATAAGAAACAAACCTTGTCTTTAAAGCAATTTTGATTTTAAAGAACAGAAAGATTTTTAGTTTCCAAATAATACTGAAATATTTTCAGAATCTTTAACCCGATATCATGAATCATTTCATGTCATGAGCAACATGCATTGTCTCACTCCTAATGCTTCATGGCGTCTCATTGCACGACTTGTATGTTTTCCTTACTACAGCCTTGTGTCTGCCTTGCACTTGGCAGCTTTCCCTGTGATACGCTGAATGTTTATAAAGGAAAGTGGGCAAACGGCCTCCTGGCAGAAAAACGGCATTAAAAAAAAATCATTTACTCCTCTGTTTATTTCTTAGGTTTTTGCCTTTGTTACGAGTTAGGTCCTTACCGTTAAATAAACTGTTAAATAAATCTGCCTGTGGGTAGTGCATGCTCCCTTGATGAGTTGTGAACGGCTAAACGGCGAACTGAAAGGATACTCGTCCACTTTGTACAAGGCAATTCATGCAGCCTTGTTCATTTGGGTATGCATGAAGAAACAATATCCTACTGGGAGCACTCCGAGTTTCAAACACTCGGGGTCAACTACACGAGCAGATTCCACATGTGTAGCCTGTGGCCGCTGAGGTTTGGAATCTACCTCCCTCCTGGCTGGGTGACGTTGCATGTTCTATTTCCAGACCAAGGGTTGAAGTGAGGCTGCGGGGAGTGTAACACTGACCTACATGACCTGTGGCCTAGAAAAGCAGCCTGAAGCACTGCACACTAAAAACTCCTCACTCCTTCTTCTGCAGTCTTACAAAGGATTCAAAACCTTTTTTTTTCCCCCTCTTTGCGCATAGCATATGTCTTTTGATGCCAAATGATTTGCATCCTTTTTTTTTTTTTTTTTTTTCACATCTTTGACTTGTCACTGCACACAGCCTAGTTGTCGGAACCCGATGCCCACTTGCTGAAGTCTCAAGTGGGAAGACGGAAAAGAAAGCCGAAGAGGAAAAACTGTTTTACTTTCAGGCCCAGTGTCTACAGGCCACATGTCTCCAGTCATCTGTCACTAGTTTACATACATACTATGACACTTCCCCTCTCAGTGGGAACCCGTTGTCACCACTCGCCCGCCAGCGAGGGCTTACTGGGTGCTAGATGGGTCTCCCCCAGGTACCTCGGGGGAGCCGCATTAGGCCTAACTGACAGACTGACAGCAGCACGCAGACACACATGCACACAGTCCATCCCTTTTTTCCAAACGGCGCTCCCTCCTCCTACAGCGCAACAGCTCACATTCTCCCAAGGCACACCACACTTTGCATAAAGCAGTGACTTTGCTTTACATCAATTTTTTATATTTTTTTTTCCAGACACAAAATTATTTTTCACCCCTCTAGCCTCTTCGTGCTACGTGGAAGTTTTGAAATGAATAATGGAAACAACAGAGCTGAAGACTCATGGGATCCATTTAAAGAGGCGATGCAGTCAGAGTTTGGGCTGCAAAAATATCACGCTCCACGTAAATGAGTCTGCTATTGTTCTGCACTTTATAGAACGGCTGCTTTAAACCATGTGCAGAGCAAATAGTGCTGAGAATGATGTGGTATAAACACATTTTCCCCTAATAAAAAGGGAATATTAGCGAGAGAAAAAACTAAATAAAAAAAAAAAAACAAGCTAAATGTAGTTAAATTGTTTGACAGTGAAAAAAAAATAAAAAATCTGTGACTTAACTGGCCAAGATGCACTGCAAAGCTCTATTACTCTGCAGATTTAATGTTACATGCTGGAGAACACACAACATGCAGGACCGGTCAAGAGGACAAATGGATTTATTTCCTCCATGAACGCGAGAGTTTAAGCCATGTTTAACTCTTCTCAGCAAAAGCCACAACTTGGTATTTCCACCCCAGCTTCCCAGGTCCTTACAATGGAAGTCCTCAGGAGCAGCTACGTCGAGTCAACACAACTCCCTGAGGTGATTTCCTGATAACGAACACAAAAGAAGTGTCGACCCTCACAAAGCCCACTGACGACTGTAAACCCTCCAGTGCTCATTTTTGCCCCGTTTTTTTTTTCCCCTCAATTAAATTAATTAAATATGGGGTGGACGCTAAAAGGGATTATCAAAAAAACATGTTCAGAAATTATTCAAATACACAAAAGACTGCAGTACATCACTGGAGATGCAATAGTCCGGATCTGAAAAACACAATATTTCTCGGATCTGTCAACACAACTTATCTAACCACAATCAGACCTCAGAAACAACACTCTTCACTTCAAATGCTGTTACTGATAGAAGACATTTCAACATTGATTTTTATTTTTTTTATTTTTTTAGGTTCTGTTGAGGTGTTTAAAAATCAAGCCAGAGGAAACATGAACAGTGGAACAAGTTATTTAAAGCAAAATACCTTTGCCTCTATAAAAACTCCTGCTCTTTCTGAAATTCCATCTTTAGGAAGTAATCACAACAGCATTCCTCCATTAACCCTTTAACATACAAACTTACTAGCGTTGCATTAAGAAGCAGCTCTGATAATGAGCTCAGCTGATGCGCAGCTCCATCAGGTGTTTGTTAATTGGTTCTAGCTGGCTAGTCTGTAGGAACTGAGCAGGGGAATCGTGGGGGAGGGCTGCTCTGAGGCAGAAGGTCGGAAGATTGGAAAGTGCAGTGCTGCGTCTCAAAGGCAGCGTTGGTTCCAACCAGGCGTTTTGCACATCTGAATGGCTGCAAAGGGAAATTGAAGGATTTCTCAAACATGCATTAAAGGATCAAGGCAACACTCCACGTATGTTTCCGATAAGGGAATAACATTGTAACATGATGTAAAAAGTCAATTTAAGAAGACAATAGGAAGGTTGAATGGAGGACAGCAAAGTTGCTCCATATAATTTTTCGGCTCGATTTGTAGATGTTACCAGACATTTGGTAATAGTGCGTTCTTACTAAAAGTAAAACACAATGAGGTTTTTAGTTTCTTTTTAAACAAACTCTTCGGTGTATGCTGCAAGTTTAGGCCAAATGTCTTTCTGTAGCCAGGCTTGTGTTTAATTGAGGGATGGGGGAAAAAAAACGTTTAAAAAAAAAAAAAAAAAAAAACAAAACAAAAAAAACAAAACAATGTTGGGCAATTATCAAGACGTCTTATCAAAATACAGTTTAAACTTCAGATATTTCTGCGTTCAGCGGTACAGAAAACACAAAAATTACATGATTTTATCCTCTACTGGTTTAGAACATCACGTCATCTTGTCACATTTACATTTGGTACTCCTGACCTAGTCACATTGACCAACAAACAGAGTGAAAGCTCATATAGGGTTTTTGTATTGTACGACTTTGGTTTGCTTGGAGATTTCTGTCTGAAAAGGAACCGAAACCACCCAAGAAAGTTACGCTTAAACTTATGAACCGACTCGGACCAGTGTAAACAAACCATTAACTAGATGTTAATGTAAGCATCTGCAATCTTTAGGGCATCCACAGGGAACCTGCTCTTTTGACTATGATAGGCCGCACTAACAGCAATGTTCGCTTCCCTTTTCCTTTTGTTTTAAAATAATAGTGAAAGCCTGTTTTATTGCAACTCCTATCTAACATAGCGACATGATGTGGCCATAAATATTTAATATCACTGCAGGAAGGCGAGAAAAAAAAATATTTGAACACTAATTGTATTTCCCCTTGTAGCTCTGAGAGAAATCGGAATTGGTGTAAATTGCTACTGGCACGTCAAAGTTTTAAAGAAACCTGAAATTGGGAAAAAAAAAAAAAAAAAAGAAATTCTTAGTGGGTCATCTTGATTTCTGAAACTGATTCACATATGGGTATACCTAACAAAAAAGCAAATAAATATTTGTCCTTTCTTTATCTACATGCCCTACCGCCCAGCCTTTCTTCAGCACAGACTGGCATGGTCATGTCACCATGCCACTGTAGACACCAGCTGCCTCGCCATAGCCTGACACCTTAAACCTCCATGACGGCACACAGAAACACACACACACACACACACACACACACACACCCCTATATCCCTCCTTCTATTCCCTCCAGGCATCCTCGTCCCCCTCCTCTCTACACCATCAGGCAAACCCCAACCCATCCTCTCGTCGCTGGCACTCGAGGCTCCCTCTGCTCGCGCCTGGCACGGTGCCAACCTGTCAGCCACCCAACGCCACAGAGGATGAATGAATCACTAAGAACTTTGAGAAAAGCACTGATCGCTCACATCTCATCTGATCAGCGCTTCAGCTAATTGTCTCAAATTGATATTTAAGACAATTAGCAGTGGAGGGGAGAAGTGGGAAGGGGGTTTATAAATCGGAGGAAGAGAACGAGTCAAAAGATGAGCTTTTATATTCACACGCATGCTTTTGAATGTCGATGAAAGTTAATCCAAGCATGTATTTTAATACATGAATTATAAGAGTATAATAGACTATTACTAGAACCGCAAAGTGATTTGGTGTAATGTGCAAACAGTACATTCAAAGAGAGTTATTATTCCTGTCTAAATTTTAAAGGAATCAAAAGACAGCTCTCTCAAGTGTCCTCATAAATAAAGGAGATACTTTGAAATAGATTAATTTAAATTAGCACAAAAGAACAGGTAAGTTCAAAGACTCCACATTAAAGCTAATTGGGCATGTTATGCAAGTCAAATTCCCTACAAGTTTCCGCTATGTCGATGTTCATTTTCAACTCCCACATCTCCTTTACAACCTCTGAACTGTGGCTGCCCACTGCTGGTCAGCAGACTGAATGAAGGTTTCTATATTTTTCCCCCCCTGCAAAGCAAACAAATTTGAATGCTGGGGACTATTGGTGGTCATGCAGGTGAAAAACTTAAACACCCTTCATTGATCTCAATAAGTTGATAATGTTTTAAAAATTTAGTTGGCACGCTATGACTAAATTTGGAATGTGGTTATCCAATGTTTCTTAATAAAAAATAGTAAAACGATAATATGTTGCATCTTTCTGTTGAAAGCTGCCAGTTTGTGTTATACATTTTTGGTTTTGATGTTTTCTGTCTTTACTGTGATATCAAACTTTTACCTAACGTTGTAACATTAAAAAAAAATCATCTGCCTACAGCTAACAAATAAATTTCAATTAATATTTTTTTTACTCACACACCCTTTTTTAAAAATTTCTCTGCAATGATGTATTCAGTTACCACATTAAGATAAAATTATTTTTCTATAATCATGAAAGGATTGCTTTTTCATAATATGAACAGTTTTTACAAAAAAAAAAGAAGAAGCACCTTGAAAGAAGGACAGGAACAGTGGCCTCTCCTCACCAAGGTTATTCAGTGATAAGCAACAGTACTCAGGCAGACAATGACAGCCCAAAGTGGGAGCTATTTTCAAAAGTCGCTAAATTGTAGAATTTGTTAATCATACTCTCAGAGTGTTGGGTCCTCGCACCCTAAGAGTGACAAGATGTTATCCGTTTAAAGACGAAAATTGTAGGTGTGGAATCAGATTTGGACATGTAGTCATTTCATACAGGTGAATAAAATGCTCATGCTGTCATCCGGAGCCGTCGACAGCTCCTGCATTCAGTCCATGTGCGTGCAACAACATACGAACGATGCTATCTGCCAGAATGTACAAACATGAATTATAAAACTATTTGAATAGGATGTTAAAAAAAAAGACTGCCATTGCAAATTATGAAACATCTAAAATAATCAGTCTTAATTATACATTGAATACACATTTGAACTGCAGTTTTTTAGCTAAATAAGTACTTATAAATGCCCATTTATTTTGGTCATTTGACAAAAAAAGTCTAGAACTTTGCATCACTAATTAAAATGTAAACAGTGTAATGAGGACATCAGTGATTTAGGCAAACGTCTCTCTGGCTGCCACAGGGGATATGATAATTACAGAGGCGAATCTATGAATGCACATGAATCTCCTACAAGTCCAGATTAAAAGCCTTAGTGCTAAACCTAGTTTGGTACACCTGGGGATTGTCTATTCTAGCCAATCCCCAAAAGGCCCTGAGCTGCCTCGTCTTCTTATGAGTGCAGAGACACCTCATGTGAGGGAGATGAAACAAAGCCTCTGTTTCAGCATGTTGGAAAGGGGAAGGAACAAGGCGTTTGAGGCAACAAATGCAGCACTTTGAGTAAATAATACGCCAGCCAATGGCCTGAATAAAGCAGCCCTGCCCATGCAACACACTTTGTGGTACTGTTACAATCACAATGAGCCCTGCATTCTGTAAGGATGCCGTTTTGTTTTAAATATGGGAAATATATGATCACATGTGTGGACCATTTGTTTTAAGCAAAGGAAAGCAATGGTGACCGTAGCTGAACTAGCTCAGGTCGGACATTGTACATAAAAGGTAATAGAAGTTTAAAACAGTTAAACTTTTCCAAGCCATTTTAATGAGATGCAAGAGAAAGTGCCACTGTGATTGGAATGTCACCTTCCACACCCTTTCCTGTGTACTGCAGTTCAGCTGGCTTAGAAAAGGACTCATATGCTTTTTCCTCACTTGCAAAGACAAATTGGGCTGTGTGGCTGACGTGGAAATCTCAACCTTAAGGAAAATGTCTGCTTCCTCTCAGGAATACACCAGAGGACTGCTGTCCACCAAGTATGGTAACTGCTAAAATGACATGCTAAACACAGCTTAAAATGTCAACTCTGCAAAAACTGTTAAACACTAACTGCTCTCAAACATTCACACAGAACTGTCGCTGAATCATCTGCTGCTGTGCACTGCTGATAAGCTGGGTGAAAGCCTGCTAATGCAAATTGCCCTGTTTTGAAATATTCTGGGATAAGGTAAAGCTACATAAAAACTACAGCTGGTTAGCCACAAACTCTATTGGGTTATGCAGCTGCCTGTAGGCAGACAACTCGAACAGATAGCCCAGTAGTTTATCGGCTAATTTCAGATTGTCATATTTGTGTTATTTTATAAAAAAAAAAAAAAAAAACATCTTAAAAACTACTAGTAAATCTTACATTTTAGTTAAAGCCTGTTTGTACAAATAGCTTGCAAATTACAGCATTATACATTTATAAAAAATACTACATTATTTTTACAACTTTATGAAAGTTTTCTTTTTAAAACAAATGCAATAAGGCTGTTATACTTCTTTTCTTTATTTTGTGTTTACATTTTTGTGTTTTTACCATGATACTTTGGAATTTGCACACTGTTTTCCTAACTTAAAAATCTCACATAGACCCCGTTTGTGCTATATGATACAATAATATACAGCTCTAAAAATAAATAACAGTTTTTATTTAAAATTTATGGTTTCCCCTATTTTTTTTTAGGTATGCGTTTCAGTGAGAATCACTTTTTACCTTTCATATAACAATATAAGAATTTCTGGCTTTCATTTGCAGAAAATGGGGAAAAATGTTGAAAATAAAAATAGTGCAATGTTTTCACAGGATCAAATAACGCAAAGGAGGCTAGTTCATATGAATTTCTAAACACAGAATATATATTTTCACTCCGACAGCGTTAAGAAATCAGTGTTCAGTGAATAGCTCAGATTTTCAGCATTTTGGCAAGCCGTCCATTTATCTTAAGCATTGCTGCTGGTTTCAGGTGACGACCAAACAGTGTGTCATTAAATAGAAAGACATGTGCTTGTAATGGAATTCAGCAGATACAGGAACGGAAAGGCTTCCATACATGTACTGTTGCTAAGTTCAGAAAAATTTGCAGTGTTCTCCTACTTTATTATTTTTTTTATGCGTTTTTTTTTTTTTTTTTGCTGGACTCTATAAAGTTCTATTTCAAACAGGCAGGACAGATTTTAGTACTATATTATCCAACCTACTATTATTTGCCCTGTAAAATCAAATAAAATTAATTTGCAATTTCCTTTTACCATAAGGACTGAATTACATGACAGGCTGGTAGCTACAAGCAGTCAAATGTAGGCACATGCATTTAAAAATGTCTATGCCATATGCTGTCACTCAGAGAAAAAAAAAAAAAAAAACAAGTCTGAGCAGACAGTCACTGTGTCTAAATGAGATGGTGGTAGGAGGAGGAGGGGAAGGAAAAGGGAGGATGTCAAGGATTCATGGTCCTTCATCTTTGCAGTAGAGCAAACACGTCCCTCAGTATAGCAACAGACAGCTGCCTCCACCTTCTAATGCAGTCCAACTTAAATCACTGCGAGAATTGTCAGTGTAGAGAGAAAACGCACACAGATAACATAGCAGGCTGCCATGAGGGAAACGACAGAGATGTGGAAACAAGAAAAGGAGAGACATAGACAAAGAGAGAGGAGGGAGGGGAAACGTGTTGAAATACTGGAGTTTTTTTTTTTTCCTTAGTCTGACTCCTATGAGGACTCTTGCTTTTTATATGTATAAAAAACAACAAAGACACCACTTAACATATTTCCTTAAAGCTGACAATCCTGCTCTGATCAGATTGAATATAGTCACTCACTACAAGGAGATTTTTTTTTGTAGTCGCGGTTCTATAGATCCATGTGAAAAGATTTAACATTTCATCAATTTACAAAGCTTCTGCAGTGAGCGACATCAGTGTTAGCCTTTAATTGTCATTGTTGAAGTGTCACGCCTGTTGTGTACATTTTTTCCCTTTATTTTTAGGGACGCGAGATGCTGCACACTTTAGAATATAGACAGAACACTTAGAGACACTAAATTGCTTGGCAAGGGCATGTCAAGTTATTAATTCAAGGAGTTATTTAGGACTCGCATTGCTGACTTTTTCTGTTTGTGCTTTGTTGCATCTGGAAACAATAGACTAATGTAATATTCCTGGTAGACAAATAAGCAAGCAAGCATTTACTTCATTAAAAGTGAATATTTAAAGTGTCAAATTTCACTTTAATATTTTACTCCCAATCTGACTATATAACACTGAACCAGAAAATCATCTTTCAACAAGATTTTCTTTTGTTACTTCAACTGCCTAAAAGTAAAACAAACATCTTTACCTTGTTAATATTAGCTATCACTCTTTACAAGAAAATGTGACAAACATTGAAAAGGGTGACAAAAACATGGGGGAGGGGGGGGGGTTTCAGCATCTGTTGCCAACTTTTTTTTACCCCCCCCCTCTCCTCCCCTCTAAGGTTCATGTCAAGCAGAAGCTGGAATTATTAACGCAGATGTTGTCTTTTCAGAAATAAACATTGCTGCCAGCGTTCGTTCTATGCACATCCGAGGTGTCTGGGGTTAAGTAAGGATCTGCAAGAATCGCCTAACGCTCTGCAGGAGCTCAGGCGTGGAACCCTTCAGGAGACTGAACTCTGAAATATATGCTCAGGCACTTCTTAATTATTAGGGGTCAAATACTGAGAAGTCTGAGAAATGCCAGATTACTTTTAACATGCAGACGTATTTAAAAAGTTGCTTTTTTGTGCATTTTTTTTTCTCTGAAAACAGTACTTGTCTCAAGATTTGATGAGAAACCAGAAAGTTGAAATACATCCGTTTTAATTAATTAACCCACTAAAAATCAAAAATAGTAAATCTGCAGAGAACAGGAGGACAAACTAAAATATAAACAGGAACACATATGTCCCTACAGTCTTGGGAGCCAATATCAAAATTCAGTTCAATAAAAATACCCATCACACATGCATGGCAAAACACAAATAGAACGATAAATACAAGCAACCAAATTTAATATCCACTTTACAAAAAACAAATTACAACAAAAACACTTACACATAATGAATGTGATGGTAATGTACTTTTTTTTTAACTACTGGACGACAGATGCTGGAATGCAGTTTTTTTTTTTTTTTTTTTTTTTGAAGAGGAATGAAAACACACTTCAGCTCACTGATGGCAATGTTTAATTTCCTCTCAGAGCAAAACATGCAAATGAACTGCAAGAACACAATTAAGTGAGTTGTTCATAACTGGGAGGTGGAGAAAAGGTTCACACAGGACAAAGTGTTTGCAGGGGGAGAGAATTCGCACAACTTGTTACGTACCTCTCTCCCCCCACACACACCCATACACACACACACACACACACACACACACACACTACCAGACTTTGTGTCCATTTACTGGCTTGTCACAAATAATTACCGCTGAAACAAAGAATGAGAACTATTCCTGACATATGAAGCGATATGTGTGAGCAGAGGTTTTCTGATTTTATTTTGACTTGTGTTTGAAAGACAACTGAAAACAGTCGTCCCTTGTTTAAAAGTCAACTTAAATGGGACTTTATTGTTATGGCATATTTTGGTTTACTGTCATTTTTCGGTGTGTATAATAACTAATTAAACTGAAGTGCAATTATTGCACATTGATAACTGTGAACATCTAACAGTAAGTCTACGTTCTAAATAACTAGCTTAAATATTCAAATAGATTCTGAGCTTTTCTGTATCATTAAGCTGGTAAAATGTAAAAAAAGGAACTAGGGTGAGCAATATATAATATTTAAAACAAAGATGTGAAAGCAATCCTCTACTAATAGCATAAACATAATTTGGATTTAAAATGTGTTTATTAATGCAAATTTAAATGCATTCATGTTTTTTTTAGATTTATGCATGCACGAAGGTTTGAGAAGTTGCACAGCACTTCTAGAAACAACAAGCAAAATTAAAATAACTGAAAATCCTATTTGTCTGAAATCAATAACACACCATCCTCTCATATATCTGATCATTAAGATATCAACCATGTGTTAAAGAAACTTACTAGGATGAACCATGCACACAAAAAAGACAATAAAAATACTGCAATGACAGCTTTTCTCCTCCCAAAATATAACAAATAACAAAAAAATATATATATAACAATGAAGATAATTGCAAATTGAACATAGGCCTACCATAAATACTGCTGCTAGTGATCATGTCTTCAAGCCTAAAAACAAAAGGAGAGGGGGGGAAAAAACAGCAGAATCGGAATTTTCACGAGGTGGAATTCCAAAGGTTGCTTCTCATTACAGCCACTTTCTTCCCTATCAGATTTCACAACTTGAAACAAAAAGGCTCCGTTGTTCTTTTCCTTACGCGCTCATTTTAGCCGAATAATTAAGGATAAGCTAAAAGAGAGAAGAAAATGAAATAAATAAAATTAATTTCAAAAAATAAAAATAAAAAATCCCGGGGACAGAGACGCGCGTGTAGGGGCTGTCACTTCTTGCGCTGAGTTGAAACTAGAGAATAGGAAGCATGTGAGGCTCTGTAGATGACATAAAACACACATTCTTCAAGCCGCCCATTAAGAGGAAGAGGCTAAAGCAGCGTGAAGTCCCCTCCTCCCTTTACGTTTAAAATAGATTACTTGCCAGCAGTTGTCCCACTAAGAGCGCAATGACAGCCCATCTTTCTATTAACCTCCCGCCTGCAGTTCCAGCGGCCACTTTTATTCAGGCTGACATGCAAAAACTTCCCAATGCAGGAAAGTTATTTAGTAAAAGAAAGCCTGGATCCAGCCCTCAAACTACGCAGAGTGCCGCGTCAATAACAAAGTAGGTTCTAACTTCAAAATCATGTACCTCGCTTTTTTTTTTTTGTTTTTTCTAATGCGTGCCATTTCGTGTGTGAGATAATGGTAATATATATATATATATATATATATATATATATATATATATATATATGAAACACGCAGGATTGAGCGTCCGCAGACGGACAGCGCTGCAGCCCTCTGATGCGCGGCACGGTCTCTCAGCGCTTCCACGGAGCTGCTCAGTTTCTCTTTCTATAATTTGTTCGCATCACTGGCAGACGGAGCGGGACTCACCTGTGTGAGGTGACGGGGCAGTCACAGTTTACGGGACCATCGATCCGCGGAACGCAGGGACGAACACGGGACTCGCCGCGATCAAGCGAAGCTGCTCTCGATTTGAAACCATTCCAAGTTAGTCAGGGAAAGACTGACCACAGCCTCTGCCATGTTGGAATTCCAAATCCTGGACAGCTGCTCCACTGACTGAAGGCAGCACGCCGCGCCACTGCGCATGTTCCGTCCGGTGAGAGCCAAATTCAAAGAAAGTCACCCCCAATGGGCAGCAGTTAAATATATTCAACGACCCGTGCGTGTTTTAGGAATTAGATTTTGTGCGTCAGAAACCTAAAAAGGGCTTTATATATATATATATATATATTTTTTTTTTTTTTTCATATGATTAAATATTTTTAGTCAAAAATCAAAGTGCATGATTTTAAACTTAAATTTGTTTGGATTCTATTTTCAAATTTAAAGAAAATAAAATCACTATCAAAAGTTTTCCTCATATCTTGCCACCCTCCACATTTTACATACTCTTTTTTTTTGTGTACGTTTGTAAAAATTGCTCACAAACTGTAATGCACGGGTGTCAAACTCCGGTCCTCAACGGCCACTGTCCTGCAGTTTTTAGATGTGCCACAGGTACAAAACACTTGAATGAAATGGCTTAATTACCTAGTTCTTGTGTAGATCAGTTCTCCAGAGCCTTGCTAATGACCTAATTATCCTATTCAGGTGTGGTGCAGCAGAGACACATCTAAAAGTTGCAGGGCAGTGGCCCTCCAGGACTGGAGTTTGACACACATGCTTTGAACAAGTGTTGTGATTTCACACATGTGGAGTCTATGGGAATTTGGCACTGTTGTGTTGAGGTGGTGGTGCCCACTGATAGACGCTGAGAACATGGTGAATGGGTGATGTTCTTTGTGTGGAATGGCACTCCATTTGAACATACCCAAAAATCGCAGATGTCTTCATGTGCCCTTAAAGAATTGCCATTGTCAGTCGCTGTCTGTATTTTGAAGGAGGGTTTTCAACATTGACCTCACAATTTGATTTATGATGTTACAAGACACCTCTTTGTCCGAATTCATCAAAATTACTCATTTGCATGTGATAAGAAAATTATGTAAGTGGGACAATGAATTGAGGTTCATATAGAAAACAGTGTCTCCCACATTCAAAGCAATTGTTATTCACAGATTTCATTGCTAGCAGGAAGAAAATAAATCTAAAATGATGTGGTGTGTAGCAACAGGGAAACACCTAAACATGCTGGACTGCAGTAGCCCCTGGGGACCAGGGTGGGGGACCCATGTGCTGCAGCATCAGATACACAGCAGATTTAAACAGGAACATTAGTTAACAAAAGCTAAAGAAAAGCAAGACATCCAAGAAATTATATGTTCAGGCAAAACACTAACATGTACTTGTGAAAAGTGTGATTTTTGATCTGGTGTTGGTTAATTAAAACCCAGTTACAGAGTGAGATATATATTTTTATTATACTCATACCTTAATAATGATCATTCTTGTGATGGATCTCTTTATTTTACTGAATACCTTGAAAGAGACAGTTGGTCCCTTTAATACACTAGGGAGACCAAAGAGACCCTGGTTTGACACATTATGTGAGGTTTGGCCCCAAAAGTTGCATTATGCTCCTTCATCTCCATACCCAAGGCTGTGGAAAAGATTCATTGATTCAGCCTTCAGCGCTCCCTTGGCTGCAACATGCTAATTCCATCTGCCCTAACTCTTTGGAGAAATCATAAGGCAGGACAGGGAGCAGCCACTGAACTGCACCTGGAAATGACACTTTCAACACATCCACTCAAGCTGTATTTTAAAGTACCATGCATTTCATATTAGTAAGCTATACAACAAAGAGACAGGACGAGTGAGGGGACAGAGATTCTGCTGTCGGGCATTAGAAGACGCCAGCATTCATCAGATAATTCATATGCTCACATGGCTCGAGTAGAAGTGAGCGTCTGAGCTTGCAGAGGAACAGCCTGTGAAAATTTCTGTGTGCTGTGAAGGTCACGGTGAAAACAACAGCAGTGCATTTCCAGGTGTAGCCACGTCCATTGTCTCCTTCCTCATATGGGCATGTTCAGTCTGTGCCTTTGTCCTTGTGTCAGCAGGCAGGACATTCTAAATTATTTTGCTCAGCTGCCTCCCTGAACTCTTGCTACAGCACGTCAATACACACATCATGCAGACCCCCGCACACACACACACACGCACACACGCACACACGCAAACTCACGCACGCACACAGCCATAAGGAGCACAGTTCATGTCCATCACATTCTGGAATTTTTGACACATGCCAAAACCTTCAGAAAAAAATGACATATTTCTACTTTTTGTTCTGTTGTCTTTATGATTTAAGATCAACATTTTTACTTTTGGACTTTGGTTATAAAAATTAACAGAAATGAAATTCAGCCCTTGAATGACAGAAAGAAAACAACTGAATATATCCGCTTTCCTGTTGCTCACCCAGCAAAACTGTTCATTTCCCCCGGAAAGAGGCTAGGGGCCTACAAGGCATGTGACTTACTTTTTCCTTTTTTTTTTTTTTTCCCCTCTGCCTACTGAATCTTATTTCACGTGGGATCACTTCAGCAGCGTTGCCGGGCAGTGAAGCACTGACTCCGGAGAAACCATCAGCAGGCAGCGGAGCATGCATCTTCACGTAACCGTTTTTATTCCCCTGATCAGTGGTTTGTCGAGGTATTGACTGATCCTCAGCGTAATCACAGCAGCTACACTTGCATCATGTTTCATAACAAATAAAAATATGTTGAGTTCTCGGCCTGGCCCTGAAACCTATAATGCTTTTTCATCTCGGGTCTGTGTTTATATTCTCCGTCATTACACAAGTTAATCAAATTCGATTTGGGGACTTTTCATGGAGTGATGCTGTAAACAATATAATTTGCTGAGGTGCTGTACTGCATCTCTGGGCCATCAGAGTCAATGATTTCTCATCAGGAATAAAGATCTTTGAGCTCAAATGCACACTCGCTCTAGTCGAGTCACAACCATAAAACAATTTGCCTGAAGAGTACCAGATATCGTGGTGAGTAAAAGATAATCAAAATGCAATCATTTACAGACCAGATGTCGCTGATGGTTCTTCAAATGTTTATTTGAGTCCTTGCACTAGTAAAATAAATTTTATGTGAAACATTAGTTATTCACTACCTGTTTGTAAATGTCATGTGGGATAGTAGAATTAATATAACCAAGACTAACTCTGTAACTCTGGAATCAATCCTGCTTGCAAGCTGAGTTTCTTCAGCAGTTGATGCCAATGAACTGCTTAAATGTGGTAATTACAGAAAAAAATTAACATGACCTCTGTTAGAACACATGTAAGATGTTTATATCAACTAGCTTGACTAGTTTAGCAGCAGTGCTAATGCTAAATTCATATTTTCTTAACCCATGCCCTTGCATATCTCAGCTGTGCATGAGATGTGCCGCATGGAAAAGTGAGTTTTCCTCTCCACCATCACCACATGCATGCTCAGAATGAGGAATTGCTTCAAAATCAATGAGCTAATGTTGTTCCCTGTTGCTACATGATCTGGACAACATGTAGCAACTAAAGGTAACCTCTGTGAAACTCTGTCTTTATTATTCTGAAGTATTTGTTATTGATAAATTTATGGTGATTTTGAATGCATGCTAAATAATTTTTTTCTGCAATATGTAATGTTGGATACATACTGTAATCCTTTGCTCAAGTCAATATACAATTATGTTGTAAGATAATTTATTTTATTTAATTCATTGTGAATTTATGTGTGAGTGAATAATTACGATCTAAAAATATCAATAGACATCGGTGTAAATAAAATGCACGCCAACTGTCAGATCATTATTATGGAATAAACTCTAACTATTTTGTTAAATCAGTGTGTATGTACTCTAGCTGAAATTCTAATAGGGAGCATCTTGAAGTGAATAGAGCCCACAAGAGGATAAGCTACTAAATCTTGCAATAAAGGCAATGTGATTTACAGTAAATTCCACAAGGCTGACAGTGCCACAGCTGAGGGCATAAACACTCCTTTCAGCTCTGTGCCTTAGTTCTGTCCGTTGTGAACTACAATCACGCAGGCATGCTGCTCAGTGGCAGTGACTTTGATAAATCACCAGGAAGTCCTGCTGTTGGCTTAAAACTAGCACTTGTTCAGTTGCAATTCTGCATTTGTCCCTCTTTAATGTTTATGGAAGTAGCTTTAGCAGTAATCTGTCAGTGATTGATTAGGTGGGGCTAAATCCCTTCTCCGTTCTCCTCCACCGGCTCGCTGTTCTGCTCCGGCTGTGTATTTACAGAAAGATGACTGTGTTGAGAAGGAGGCTGCTTATGTACCTGCAACGTAAACATAGTTACTTCCACTTGGGTGACTACAAGCTCAAGGATGACCACCAGTAAAACTAGAAACAAGGAGTGACATGTTTTGTTGTTGCCAAATTCATGCGCCAGTGGATAAAGAAATAGGCTTATAGACCTATGACAGAGTTGCTTTGGGAATAAATCTTGTTTAAAGCTGTCATCCATGTTCGGCACAGCAGAAAAAGATCTGCTGATGTCTGAATGCAGCGCAATCACCGCTTTGCCTGTGACACATCTAAAAAAGCAGAATTGTAGCAGACTTATATGTAAGCATTAGAACATATTTATTTTCTATGTGACTCAAGAGGTTGAAAAAGCAATTTAGAAAGGGTGTTGAGTATTGATCACACTTACCAGCAATCCATTTTAATTAAATATTAAGAGTGTGCTGTATTGATAACAACCGAACAGCAGCTGCTTTTCTTGTTCAAAAGTGGACAAACTGGGAAAAAAAGAAGAGATGCTTTAATACATGTAATTATACTTGAAGTATGAACGCAAGCCTGTGTTATATCTGATGCATTTTCTATTCATTCAATACTTTAGTTATTTTTAAAAGACGGTCTGAGTATGAACATGAATTTTAATGGAGATACTTAAATGGTAATTATTCCACTCAGGCTCAAACGTAGGTAACAAATGGAATTCAATCAGTGTCCGTGCATAATGATGGTCATTAGGAGAAAGAAAATAATAATGACATCCTTTCTGCATTAAACCTGCAGACACTTTACACAATGATCCCGCAGCCATTATTGATCTCCATGGAGATAAGCAATTGTCACTTTTCAACATTGTGCCTGGATGTTAAATACAGCTCATTTTGTTTTTCTGCAAACTATTTCAGCCAACACCAAATTTTCATTTAATTTACTTCACTGCGTGAAATCCTTGTCTTGTATGACATGATTGAAATTTAGGTTCATTGTCAGAGCTGCCTCTCCCCCTGCTTTTCTGCTTGTTTTTTATAAAGCTTGTATAAAATGAACATTATACTTAAATGTGGCTAGACTGGTACTGTGAATGTGACTGTAAATATGTGAATATGTGCATGCAGATACTAAGCTGCAGTAAATCCAAAATGTGCACCACTAAAAGCAACAGTTTTTTTCCCCCCTTTCTCTTCTAGATGTTTGCTATATGCTCGATACAATGCTCCTCATAAAACACAATTAGTTTTCATATTAGATAAAGATTGTAACAGTTGTGTACACATATTGTACAGTAGGCAGCATGTATTGAGTTGTATCCAAGACGACCACTTGGTTGAATAATTAAATAAGATCTCCAATCAAATGATCCATGATTTGCATGCCTTCTGTTGCCAACAAGCTCCATCTGTTTGGTTTTTGAGAGCTCTGACACAGTGGCTCGAGTGAGTGAAACAGCAATAATGTAATTGTGGATGTGACAGATACACCAGATGATGCCGGGACTGTTTGGAAGTCTGCTCCAAGGCATACTGTACAGCATGGTGTCATATGGTCGGCAAGAAAGCATGACAAAAACACTTTTGTGAAGACTCAGTTTTGTCTTCTGATTGTGAATAACTTTGAGAAGCTGCCACTGTAATTCAGTCCAAATAACAGATAAATCGCTTGTATCTAATGCCCGCACCTGATGCATTTTAATTGAGTAGAAAACTTGAGATTTGGATTGTGAAGGACAATAGTAGCATGCATAGTTTGGCTGAGTGCCAGTGGACAGTGCAGAGCTTCAGTCAGCAGCAGGTTGAGTCCAAGTCCACATCAGGAGAGACAGACTCTGCTGCTTTGACGGATCCGTCATAGCAGCCACGGTTTGTCCTCTGCAGGAATTCAGACGTTTTCCACTATTAAAACATTTTTTCCACCAGGTGTGCCTTATGTCTGTCTTCGCTTATTTCTCTTCGGTTCTGATGTGTTCAGAAGACACATAAAATCACATTAACATCAAAACAGCTTGTTAGCAGTCTGTTGAAAAAGTAAATTAGTGTGATTTTAACCCCAAAGAATTCCCCAGCAAGAGTTAATTTAAATCTAAAGACTTTCAGTGCGTTGCAGATGACCTACACTGTAAGGTCACTTACATTATGTGTATAATTTTACTGAGGCTGATTAGTTAACAGTTAAACAACATTTTAAAAATGGTCAAAGACGAAGACATTAAAAGCCAGTAAGACACACTTTTCTACAGTTGTGCGCCTTTGATATTGAAGCACATCTGCTTATTTAAACAAGTGATGCCAGGGTCATTCAATTAATGCCTCTCCCTTTTTATCAGCTTCACTGGCTCCACAGTAACTGAGTGCCTCTTCGCCCATCACACTTAAGTGCTTTTGTGTTTATGTAAAAGCCCACTGCCATCACACTGGAAAATTTTTTAACAAGTTGATGTACAAGGATTTAAATAATTTGATGTCTTAAAAAAAATCATGTTCATTTTGGTTTCCTACTTTTGTGCAATACATTTGGTATATATGTATATTTTTATCAATTTATTGAATGAGAAAGCATGGAGATGCAACATGGGAGCACAAATGAGTGTTTAACTATGCTGAATTCAACATAATAAAACAAAAACAATAATAATAAGAATAATAATATTATTTATAGTTATCAGAAATTTGTGATTGAATTTCCTCTGCTTATCTATTTTTTCCTCTCTTTGCTTGAACAGGTTTCTAATGTTAATGACACATTTAATGTCCCTTCTGATTTATCTGGTTATCTGGTAATAATTTAAATTTGTAAAACATGATTTTTTTTTTAATTCCATCATAGATTATGTAATCTGCCTTGCATTACATCCCCTATAAATTCAATACTGTACTTATGTTCATGTGAACATGAGTACAATGTTGCCTTTCTGTCCTTCTGATGCTTCAGTGCAAGCCATTTGATCTCCACCTAAGCCAGTTCCTTCAGACTAGTCAGCAGCAATTAGCAAACCCCTGACAGAACTGCACATTTACTGAGCTCATTGTATGAGCTACCAGTGCAACGCTGGTGAAAACATTGCTATAGAGTTAATAGAGGAGTGTTGTGAAGACTTCCTGAAGGTGGAGTTTCAGAAAGAGCAGGAGTTTTCAAAGAGGCAGGCAATGAGTTAAATTGCAAAGCCAAATGTCTTAAAAGTCATATTTGACTTATATAGCATTTTTATCATAACTTAAGGTAACATAGTTGCTTGATTGTGCTATAAAATGGCAGTATGTGCCCATAAATCACATAGTAGTGCACCTTTAAAGTCGCTGACATGGCAGGGAAGTTATCTCTCTATTCTGATAAATAATATGATGTAATATCGGTTTGAACCAATAAATGTGGCACATTCAGGTTTGGGGAAATGATTAAAAAAGGCGTCTTTTGAAGTGACAGTTGAGTTCCAGTACAAACTTTACTAAACTTTACTAAAATCACAGTTTCAATTTAGCTAATAATACTTAAATAAATGTAGATCTTACAACAATATCATTGTATTCAGGATTACTCACTGCTGGTCTTTTGACATTAAGAAGCCTCATAGAGTTTTGTTCTGCTATAATATAATCACATATTATATTATAAGTGACAAGTAAGTATATATTTTCTTCATTAGCATATTCTCATCAACACAGAAATAGACAGGTGTATGACACTGAAAAGAAAAATTATAAAATACAAATTTTCACACCAAGTGGTTCTGTTGACAGAAACTTCGGCCGTGAGGATTAACAATGAGGATTATATTTTTCTGCAAGTGTTCAGATATTTCAAATTAGTTGTAGTTAGAGAATGAGTTTGACGACTCTGAGGCAAAGGTCAAGGGTCTGACAAAAATAAAGGAAAAACGCACTCTTAATTAAGGACCAGCTGCTGAGTCCAACACAAAGCCATATGTGTTTTACCATCCAAAGGAAATCCATATGATTTTATTTTTGTATTTAAAGAAAAACAGAACCAAAAATGCTGTTTTATTTCAGCTTAAGGCAAATCTTTGAATCTTTCTGAAGTAGAAAAAAGCTGTGAAGGACCAATAATTTTGTACATTTTAAGCTGTTGACTTAAATAAAATAAACTGTTAGAAAATTAAATTCAAAAATCAGATTTCTTTATTAGTTTACTTCAGAAGTATTAGTGAATTAAAACAAAATGCTGTCAGTCCTCATCAGTTTGACCCATTTGATTCCCTGAAGTCCCATGTAGCCAAAACAAGAGAGAAAAAAGCAGATGCTTTTGCGAAACACAGTGCCCGGAGTTTGATTCATTTTGCAAGGCAATTCCTCTCCAAACAGCTCCAAGACTTCCTGATCGCCTGTAATCCCCAGCTTTCACACATAAGTCATTGAGAGCGATGGAGTCCCCTCTGTTTACTCACTCCAACCCAAATGATCTTTCACAAGTAGACCACTTCAGTTGTGAAATGGAATTTGCCAGGGTGTTCTGTCCCAAGTCTATTTCTCTGTACGCTTTACCAATTCCCAAACAGGGTTCAGCCGCTCGCAGATAATGTCTGTGTGGATTGAGCCTGGCTTCTCTGCTATTTTAATGGCCCTCGGGAAAAGGTATTTGATGGAAGTAAAGGAGGGGGGGGGGTGACGTCTTGAGCACATACGCAACCCTCAATTACATTTTGTTTAGTAATGCACATGGTTAATGGCAGTTAGAGAGAAATATAAAGATATATTGTGTGTGTAAAAATGCATTTGCTGCCAGAATTAATAAAAAGTAGAGTGGTAAAGGAAAATAATAGGAGGATGATACTCATCTTACAGTCAGTGGCTTTAATATTTAATGCGATTTTATACAGGATGTAGTTTTTTTTGTTTGTTTGTTTGTTTGTTTTCCAGTTCGTTTTGACAGATATACGCTTACACATTAGAGTTTGAAGAGCGTAACTGATGGCTCTATTTTTGCAGTAGTTGACAGTATTATTGCTGTGGTATGTAGTTATGATAAATGGTTGTTTAGGAGGGCCGCATTTACTTTGTGGAGTCATTATGAGAATATTATGTATGAGAAAACAGTCATTAATATTCATTATAATTGCAAACAACTGAGCTGAATGCTGATCGAGTGTGTTGCCAACATGGACCTGACTCTCTCCTAATGCACCTCTCACCGTTTTTGTTCAGCAATCAATGTAGGTGTTGAGGATGATCTCTAACTTGAGCTGACTTTTAGTTAGAAAGCCCAGAATTCCCTTTTGGGAAGCATAAATTAATATATCGCACAGCATATTGCTATTTTAGTAGGATAAATACAGACGGTTTATATCATTCATAGAGGGGCACTGTGCTGTGGAGTTTTATTTAAAACATCCGTCCATCTGTCCTTGTCACCAAAATATTTCCCATTTACACGTAAAGCTTGACCACTGTAAAAATATTAGACTCAGGGTTGTGTGTTTTAAACATAAATGTAAGCATTGGTCATAAAGTTCAGAGGATTTTGGGAACTTTAGTCTAGAAAAGTATGCAATTGTGTCACCTGAAATGTGGAGGAACCATGATTATAAATCTTAAAATGCAAAATCTTTGGACCCACTTTTACCGAACTGTGCATTGCCTGCCTCATGGCCTCTGGATGCAATGTTTCTATTCCATTTGATAAGGGCTCAGATTTTGTTTGTATCTGGTAATTGGAGCAATGTTGTAGTGCGAAGCACTGATACATTTCCTAGTCTACACATGAATGAGGCTGGCAATGGAAGGGAAAGGTCAGGCCCTGGACTTGCCTTTCTCCCTCAGGGCCCTGAGCTGTAGGGGCTGGAGAACACCACAAACAATTAAACATGTTGCTTCTCAGGGCTGAGCGGCTGGACTCCTGTTGGTTAGAGAAGGTTTTTTTTTTTTTTTTTTTCAACCTCAGTGGGTTGTTGTTGGTCACTCTTCAGAGCAATAATCTGCAGGTCTGAGCAATCAATACCACCACGACAGCTTCAGCTTCCATTAGCGCAGGCGTCTCTTGAGTGCCTGCGCATGAGGAGAGGAGCACAGACCAGGCATCAACAAACACATCAACAGGTGCAAACACACAGATACAGACAAACACACACTGACATATATTCAAGCTCATGCTCAGAATCACCCACTCACACATGTGCATGCATTAACACATGGGCACCAACACAGTTGGCCACAGCAGATAACAGACACATTGTTACATATTGAATTTAACTCAGTTAATTTATTCAGTCATATAAGCCAGATTTCGCGAAGACTCACACATATGTTTCAATTGTAATTGGTGGAATTATCTTTTACACTTAATGACTTGGGTAAAAAAAAAAAAAAAAAAGAGTACTCTACCATAAACATCAAAATAGTTTGCTGGCATATTGGACCAT